>NC_139988.1:66946884-67121884 GCF_964263955.1 Coregonus lavaretus | reverse complement strand
TAGTGTACTTGCCCGCCCCTTTCCCCCAACTCTCTCTCACACAGAGTTCTATTCTGAGCCCTCACAGGCCCTACCGTCCCATGGTGAAACTGACAGGTGACAGCTGCTTAGCCATGGTAGCAGGTGGGGGTCTGGGAGTGTGTGAAAATCAATCTGGCGCAGAAGGCAAAGATGGTATGCGAGACATGCGAGCGGAACGCAAAGCGGCAGACTAGACTGCACTGCTGAGGAGGACAGAAAAAGGGAAAATAAAAAAGGGTGGACAGGGGGATGGGGTAACATATCGAAGGCAAGGAAGCAGGAAGGGATGAAGTCATTGAAAATCCATCCGTTTTGTGTGTGTTTTGTTTTGTCACTGTTACTGAATCCTGTTACGGGCTAGAAAGCTCCATAGCTACAGCTGTGCACAATAAAAGCTAGCAAAGAGGAAGATTCATGAGTCGTGGGAGCCCCAGTGATTCTGAATGGTAACATTATTAATCTACGCGACTATCAACAAACCACAAATAAGCGAGACATGGCGTAAGAGAAGACAACAACAAACCATTGTCAGGGATGATGGTCCTAGCCAACAAGGGGTTATGTGGGTGTAGTGAAATATTTGGAGAATCTCCTTCTGAACTAGTGGGGTCGCTCGCTAGCTTGGGGAACATAAACTGAAAATGCTAAAGAGCGCTAGCAAAGACAAACGGTGTGTTTGTGTACCACACAAAGTGGGCTTTGTAGCCTAGCGCTCAAGGAGCCGGGAGCATCATGAGAAGGCCAACAATGAGCATGTTGAATAAATCACACAGGGAAATCATCTCTTTCCATCTACACACAGATCTCACTAACGAAGACACTTGTATGCTGACAGAGTTCACCAAAGTCAGAAAATCATAACCTTCAACACTCACACACTAGTGATGACGTGAGCCACCCTCTTACCTTATGAAGATTTTATAATGACCTTATTACCGGTAATGAGAAAAAAATGGCTTTGGATGGCACCATAGTGTAGTATGAATCTGAAGCCTATCAAACAACTAGTTTATGGCTAAACACAACTGTTACATATCAAGTGTTATTCAGCTTTGCTCAAAATAAGTTCAGTACCATGGTTTCAAATTTCAACCACAAACAATGGGTCATATAAGGCCAACTGTACAGTACAGTATAACATTTCAAAACCTAGATGACCTTACTGGGAATTCATACAGAGTATGGATTACTTTATAATAATACCAGTAGGAAATGTATTGGAACACAATATCAATACAGTAGATCAACCAGTGAATCACATGATTTACTGAGAAAATGTCAAAAATCATGAGGACCTGTTTAGTAAACCAATGGATATATAATAAATAAGGATAGGTATTATCTGTCTAATCGACTGTTTATTATTTATCTGTTGATATTACAACTACTAATTTCCCACAATTAATTATGCACTGTGACCTTTTACCAAAATATCAATATGTTAATTAATAATAATAAAAGTTCATTTGGGTACATTTTATGTTTGTATTTTACATTTCTATAGTAAAGAAGCACCATACAACTGCTTTTGAAATTGGACTGAATTAAATATGACTAATCCGTTTTTTTGTTTGTTGGTAAAATTAAACATTGTTCTCAACATACAATCTTATATTAATTTCTCAATGAATCATAAAGATGCCATATTGCTGTACCTGACCAATCGCGTCTGCCTGCTGGCTTTCCCAACCTCCATTACTTGGCTCTAGTCCTGAGTCCTCACAGCATCTTCCCAGGGTTGGCTGCTCTGTCCTGGCTATCACAATCGCCTGTTGCCCCTTCAGTCAAAACACTATCCTACTCTACTGTTCTTCAATATCCTAATCTCTCTTTCCATCTCTATCCCTCATTTTCTTCTGTACTGGGTTTATCTGCACAATTTGTTCGGCAATCTACCTACGCTGTCCATTGACACTCAATCTGCCTTTCTTCCTTCTAACAGTGGGCTCTCTGTGTGCTCCCTCTTCCCTTTCCTCCCTTCCTCCCTGCCCTTGGCAGTCTCTCTGTTTCGCTGAGTGTGGGATTGTGACTTAGGCATTTAAAAAAAAAAAAAAACAGCTGTCCTCTCTCTTTCTTCCTCTCTGCCCTCCGTGACATTTTATTGCTATTCCCCATGTCACGCCCTGACTCAAGGGACGTTTATTTGTTGAGTCAGGATGTGTATATTCCGTGTTGTGTTTGTTCATTGTTATAGAATCTATGATGTGTAGATCTATGTTGGCCGGGGTGGTTCCCAATCAGAGGCAGCTGTAGCTCGTTGTCTCTGATTGGGGACCATACTTAGGCAGCCTTTTGGCACGAGTTAGTTGTGGGATCTTGTTCCGTGTAAGGTATGTTGTTTGTATGCTACCTTGGACTTCACGTTTCGTTTGTTGTTTTGTTGTGTGTTTAGCCGTAAATAAATATGAATGCATATCACGCTGCACCTTGGTCCTTCTCGTCCGTAAACGATCGTGACAGAAGATCCCACCAATCCTGGATCAAGCAGCGTGACGAGGAGAGAGGATGGACTTGGGAGGAGATGAGCGAGAGTCTGGCAAGAGGGATGGAGGCCATGATCACGGGGGAGAGACAAGCCCAAATAAAATTTAGGGGGGGGCTCACGCCGTGGACGACGAGGCAGCAGGAGGCCGCGATAGAGCGGTTCAGCTGTTTAGCAGAGGAGGCCACCAGATTAGGGGGGTCATTGGTTCAGAGGGAGCAGAAGGAAAGTGTAGAGGCACGGCGAGAGGAGCTGGTTAGTGCGTGTCGCCAGTCCAGTCCGGCCCGTTACTGATTCCCGCACTAAGCCAGTGGTGGGTGTTCCCAGTACGGTTCGGCCCGTTCCTGCTCCTCGCATCAAGCCAGTGGTGCGCATCGCCAGCCCGGTCCGGCCTGTTCCTGTCCCTCGCACCAAGTCAGTGGTGCACGTCGCCAGCCCGGTCCGGCCTGTTCCTGTCCCTCGCACCAAGTCAGTGGTGCGCGTCGTCAGCCCAGTCCGGCCCGTTCCTGTCCCTCGCACCAAGCCAGTGGTGCGTGTCGCCAGCCCGGCCCGGCCTGTTCCTGCTCCCCGCACCAGGACAGTGGTGCGCGTCGCCAGTCCGGTACGGCCCGTTCCTGCTCCCTGCACCAAGCCAGTGGGGCGCATCGTCAGCCCAGTCCGGCCCGTTCCTGCTCCCCGCACCAGGCCAGTGGTGCGCGTCGCCAGTCCGGTACGGCCTGCTCCCCGCACCAAGCCAGTGGTGCGCGTCGTCTGCCCAGTCCGGCCCGTTCCTGCTCCCCGCACCAAGCCAGGGGTGCGCGTCGTCAGCCCAGTCCGGCCCGTTCCTGCTCCCCGCACCAAGCCAGTGGTGCGTGTGTCCAGTCCGGCACGGCCCATGCCTGTTCCACCGGTGCCTGGTCCGGCACCGGTCAGCTGCTCCACTCCGGAGCCAGAGCAATCCGCTCCACCGGGGTCCAGTCCAGCTCAGGTCAGCGGCTCCACTCCGGACCCAGAGCAGTCCGCTCCACCGGTGCCTGATCCAGTTCCGGTCAGCGGCTCCACCCCGGAGCCAGAGCAGTTCGATCCACCGTCGTCGGGTCCAGCTCCAGTCAGCGGTTCCAGTCCAGACCCAGACGTCAGCCCCTCTCCAGACGTCTCCCACACCAGGGTCCAGACAGGGCTTGGTACTTCGTGGGAGGAAGGAGAGGGGAAGCAGCGCGCCGAGGTCCAGACCAGACCAGGGGCGCAACGGGGAGGTGGAGAGTAAGTGGTGGTCACACCCGGAGCCGGATCCGCCGCCGAGGCGGAATGCCCACCCGGCCCCTACCCTGTTATGTTTATGTGGCGCGGTCGGAGTCCGCACCTTTGGGGGGGGGGGGGGGGTACTGTCACGCCCTGACTCAAGGGACGTTTATTTGTTGAGTCAGGATGTGTATATTCCGTGTTGTGTTTGTTCATTGTTATAGAATCTATGAAGTGTAGATCTATGTTGGCCGGGGTGGATCCCAATCAGAGGCAGCTGTAGCTCGTTGTCTCTGATTGGGGACCATCTTAGGCAGCCTTTTGGCACGAGTTAGTTGTGGGATCTTGTTCCGTGTAAGGTATGTTGTTTGTATGCTACCTTGGACTTCACGTTTCGTTTGTTGTTTTGTCGTGTGTTTAGCCGTAAATAAATATGAATGCATATCACGCTGCACCTTGGTCCTTCTCGTCCGTAAACGATCGTGACACCCCAGTTGATCAGAATCTAGGTTTGTGCCGAGGAACTAGGGACACTGGTGTGCACACTGTTAAAATGAAGTGTTTTGTAACACTAAAACTAGAGGCAACTGAGCTGCCGCCAATGTTAAGGAGACAAAATCTTAACTTTGCTGTTTTGAAACACATCGGTGTAAGGGGTTATGAGACAGATTTAAGGTGTACTGAAACTTGACATGGTGTGTTGTAACAACACTTAATCAAGAGTTGTGCAACACCTTGCAGAAGACCGGGAGCACAGACCCGGAAAAGGTTGAAAACGCTATTATGGTATTTTGAGTCCTGTTTAATGCAGAATTAGATCCCTTCTCTTTTGATGTCGTTTCCTCACTAAAGCACCTAAAACCCTTCTTCTGGAGTTTCCAAATACTGTACATGGGAGTCTCTTTTTGTATATCCCCTGCTCTTATATGGTGTGCTGTTAAACTCCTCATTGGTAATTCCAAAAGGTCAAATGTACAATATTATATTCAAACAAAGGATACAAGAAAATATAGATTTGTGAAAATACAAATTCATACGTTTGTCCAGCATAATAATGAATGAGTACAAAATTAATTTTTCAAGACATTACTTTTTCAAATACTTTATACTTTCTTTGCAAATTATCAAATTACAACAAAACATTAACAGGTCTTTCACATTTTTATATTGATAAAGACGGTTCAAAAATATGTTAAACATTTATCATATTCACATTCTTTAAAATCAAGGGAAATATAACAATTAAAAGGTGCTTACATCTGTCCTATTTCACACATGTACAAGCGTGAATTATACTTTTTTTGTTGCATATCCCACTCCCCCCTGAGAGTGGGGTCAGCGCCAGGGATCAACCATTATTGACAGCGACCCTGGAACAATTAGGGTTAGGTGCCTTGCTCAAGGGCTCATACACAGATTTTTCACCTAGTCAGCTCTGGGATTTGCACCAGTGACCTGTCGTTTACTGGCCCAAAGCTCCTAACTGCTAGGCTACCTGCCGCCCTCAATAAAGCATTATATTTCACATTAATTGGAAAAAATACAGGCAATGACTGCTAATGTTAGCAATAGTACTCTTAAAAAACTTCAGCCCAGGGTTCAATGCAATCCACCAGTAATAGTTACCCAATGCTTAGGTGTACCTCCACTGTACTCATATCCTCCCATATCCTTGTCTGTACATAATGCCCTGAATCTATTCTACAATGCCTGGAAATCCGCCCCTTTTATTCTCTGTACCCAACGCACTAGAAGACCAGTTCTCAAAGCCTTTAGCCGTATCCTTATTCTATTCCTCCTCTGTTCCTCTGGTGATGTAGAGGTTAACCCAGGCCATGTAGCCCCCAGTATCACTCCTACCCCCCAGGCGCTATCATTTGTTGACTTCTGCAACCGTAAAAGCCTTGGTGTCTTGCACGTTAACATCAGAAGCCTCCTCCACACGTTTGAGTTATTCACTGCGTTAGCACACTCTGCCAACCCTGATGTTCTAGCAGTGTCTGAATCTTGGCTTAGGAAGGCCACCAAAAATTCAGAAATGGGTCCGCGGTCAAACGACCATCCCTCATCACTGTCAAACACTCCCTAAAACACTTCAGCGAGCAGGCCTTTCTAATTGACCTGGCCCGGGTATCCTGGATGGATATTGACCTCATTCTGTCAGTAGAGGATAACTGGATGTTCTTCAAAAGTGCATTCCTCTCCATCTTAAATAAGCATGCCCCATTCAAAAAATTCAGAACTAAGAACAGATATAGCCCCTGGTTCACCCCAGACTTGACTGCCCTTGACCAGCGCAAAAACATCCTGTGGCGTACTGCATTAGCATCGAACAGCCCCTGCGATATGTAACTTTTCAGGGAAGTAAGGAACCAATATACAAAATCAGTTAGGAAAGCAAAGACTAGCTTTTTCAAACAGAAATTTGCATCCTGTAGCACTAACTCCAAAAGGTTTTGGGACACTGTAAAGTCCATGGAGAATAAGAGCACCTCCTCCCAGCTACCCACTGCACTGAGGCTAGGAAACACTGTCACCACCGATAAATCTATGATAATCGAGCATTTTGCTACGGCTGGCCATGCTTTCCACCTGGCTACCTCTACCCCGGCCACCAGCTTTGCACCCTCCGCTGCAACTTGCCCACCTCAGCCACGCTCAAGGTCCTAAACAATATAATAACCGCAATCGATAAAAGACAGTACTGTGCAGCCGTCTTCATCGACCTGGCCAAGGCTTTTGACTCTGTCAATCACCGCATTCTTATTGGCAGACTAAATAGCCTTGGTTTCTCAAATGACTGCCTCGCCTGGTTCACCAACTACTTCTCAGATAGAGTTCAATGTGTCAAATCGGAGGGCCTGTTGTCTGGACCTCTGGCAGTCTCTATGTGGGTGCCACAGGGTTCAATTCTCGGACCGACTCTATTCTCTGTGTATATCATTGATGTCGCTCTTGCTGTTGGTGACTCTCAGATCCACCTCTACGCAGACGACACCATTTTGTATACATCTGGCCCTTCATTGGACACTGTGTTAACAAACCTCCAAACGAGCTTCAATGCCATACAACACTCCTTCCATGGCCTCCAACTGCTCTTAAACGCTAGTAAAACTAAATGCTTCAATCGAACGCTGCTTGCACCCGCCCGCCCGACTAGAATCACTACTCTCGGCGGGTCTGACTTAGAATATGTGGACAACTACAAATACCTAGATGTCTGGTTAGACCGTAAACTCTCCTTCCAGACTCACATTAAGCATCTCCAATCCAAAGTTAAATCAACAAAGCCTCCTTCACTCATGATGCTAAACATGCCCTCGTAAAACTGACTATCCTACCGATCCTTGACTTTGGCGATGTAATTTACAAAATAGCTTCCAACACTCTACTCAGCAAATTGGATGTAGTCTATCACAGTGCCATCCGTTTTGTCACCAAAGCCCCATATACTACCCACCATTGTGACCTGTACGCTCTCGTTGGCTGGCCCTCACTACATATTCATATCCAGGCCATCTATAAATCACTTCTAGGCAAATCCCCGCCTTATCTTAGATCATTGGTCACCATAGCAACACCCACCCGTAGTATGCGTTCCAGCAGGTATATCTCACTGGTCATCCCCAAAGCCAACACCTCCTTTGGCCGCCATTCCTTCCAGTTCTCTGCTGTAAATGATTGGAACAAACTGCAAAAATCTCTGAAGCTGGAGACACTCTCCCTCACTAACTTTAAGCATCAGTTGTCAGAGCAGCTTACCGATCACTGCACCTGTACACAGCCCAGCTGTAATTAGCCCACCCAACTACCTCATCCTGTCACGAACGTTGAGAGACGGGTCGGACCAAGGTGCAGCATAAAAAGCGTACATGTTTATTAACTCAAATAAAAACATACAACAAAACAACGTAACGTGAAGTCCAAAGGGCTATACACATACTAGCCTAACAGGAAAAAGATCCCACAATACACAGTAGGCAATGGGCTACTTAAGTATGATCCCCAATCAGAGACAACGAGCGACAGCTGTCTCTGATTGGGAATCACACCCAGCCAAACCCAGAGACACAACCTAGCTCTGCAACATAGAAATAAGAAACTCACGCCCTGACCAAACCAACTAAAGACAACAGGCATCTCAAGGCCAGGGCGTGAGAGTACCCCCCACCCCCAAAGGTGCGTACTCCGGCCGCACCAATCTGACTCATTAGGGGAGGGTCCGGGTGGGCTTTCAGCCTCGGAGGCGGATCCGGCTCCGGGCGTGACGACCTCTTCCTCTCTGCCTCCCCGTTGCGCCCCTGGTCTGGTCTGGACCTCGGCGCGATGATTCCCCTCTCCTTCCTCCCATAATGCACCAAGCCCTGTCTGGACCCTGGTGTGGGAGACCCCGAACCTGGAGAGGGGCTGACGTCTGGGCCTGGATCGGCAATCCTCCCGCGATGCACCAAGTCCTGTCTGGACCCTGGTGTGGGAGGCCCCGACCCTGGAGAGGGGCTGACTTCTGGGTCTGGAGTGGAGCTGCTGACCGGAGCTGAACTGGACCCCGGTGGAGCGGACTGCTCTGGCTCCGGAGTGGAGCCGCTGACCGGAGCTGAACACCGGTGGAGCGGACTGCTCTGACTCCGGAGTGGAGCAGCTGACCGGTGCTGGACCAGGCACCGGTGGAACGGGCCAGGCCGGACTGGGGACACGCACCACAGGTCTGGTGCGAGGAGCAGGAACGGGCCCGGCCGGACTGGGGACACGCACCACAGGTCTGGTGCGAGGAGCAGGAATGGGCCGGGCCGGACTGGGAACACGCACCACAGATCTGGTGCGAGGAGCAGGAATGGGCCGTGCCGGACTGGGAACACGCACCACAGGTCTGGTGCGAGGTGCAGGAACGGGCCTTACTGGACTGGTGAGGCGCACTGGTGACACAGTGCGTAGAACCGGAGCAGGATATACTGGACCGTGGAGGCGTACTGGAGGTCTGGAGTGTACAGCTGGCACAACCCGTCCTGGCTGGATGCCCACTTTCGCACGACACGTGCGGGGCGCTGGCACAGGACCCACTGGGCTGTGAATGCGCACTGGCGACAGTGCGTATCTCCGCATACCTAGGTTCCTCTATGAACACACGCTCCTTCTGTTGCCGGACCAGCTCCTCTCTCCTTGCCTCCACTACTTCCTTCTCCCTTTGAGCCTCCTGTAGCGCCTCCCTCTGAACGGATAACTCCTGCTCCCTCTGATCTTACAGCCCCCGTAACGTGATGGCCTCCTTTCTCAGACAGCTCCAGTCCTTCTCTCTCCATCTCTCTCTCCCTCTCTCTCTCTCCAAACCTCCTCCAGTGAGGACTCCTCCGGAAGCCCCCACGAGTTAGGGAACAGAAACTCTTCGTCGTCGTCATCCTCCGACTCCTCAGAGTAAAACTGTTCCCATTCCTGTTCCCATGGTCGTAGGGACTCCAACTGGAATCCCACTGGGTGCAGTGGTCGGGGCTCTTCTCTATCGATCCCCGACCACCCCTTTAGCCCCCCCCCCCCAAACATTTTCTTGGGGCTGCCTCTCGGGCTTCCTCCTCGGCCGGCGCCGGCGGTGTCGCCGTTGCTCCTCTCTTACCCGGGCTTCCTCTGTCTGTTCCCAAGGGCGGCGATCCATCCCAGCCTGGATCTCCTCCCATGTCCAATATCCCTTACCATCCAGGATCTCCTCCCATGTCCAGGATGTCTGCTCCTGGCCACGCTGCTTGGTCCTCGTTTGGTGGGATCTTCTGTCACGAACGTTGAGAGACGGGTCGGACCAAGGTGCAGCGTGAAAAGCGTACATGTTTATTAACTCAAATAAACATACAACAAAACAAGAAAACAACGTAACGTGACGTCCAAAGGGCTATACACATACCAGCCTAACAGGAACAAGATCCCACAATACACAGTAGGCAATGGGCTACTTAAGTATGATCCCCAATCAGAGACAACGAGCGACAGCTGTCTCTGATTGGGAATCACACCCGGCCAAACCTAGAGACACAACCTAGCACTGCAACATAGAAATAGACTAACTAGATCATAAACATAGAATATATAACATAGAAACTCACGCCCTGACCAAACCAACTAAAGACAACAGGCATCTCAAGGCCAGGGCGTGACACATCCCCATATTGTTATTTAAATTGTTATTTATTTTGCTCATTTGCACCCCAGTATCTCTATTTGCACATCATCTTCTGCACATCTATCACTCCAGTGTTAATACTAAATTGTAATTATTTTGCACTATGGCCTATTTATTGCCTTACCTCCATAACTTACTACATTTGCACACACTGTATATAGATTTTCTATTGTGTTGTTGACTGTACGTTTTGCTTATTCCATATGTAACTCTGTGTTGTTGTTGTTTTTATCGCACTGCTTTGCTTTATCTTGGCCAGGTTGTAAATGAGAACTTGTTCTCAACTGGCTTACTTGGTTAAATAAAGATACAACCTGTACCTGTACCTCCTGAGTGGCGCAGTGGTCTAAGGCACTGCATCGCAGTGCTAACTGTGCCACTAGAGATCCTGGTTCGAATCCAGGCTCTGTCGCAGCCGGCCGCGACCGGGAGACTCATGGGCGGCGCACAATTGGCCCAGCGTCGTCCAGGGTAGGGGAGGGAATGGCCGGCAGGGATGTAGCTCAGTTGATAGAGCATGGCGTTTGCAACGCCAGGGTTGTGGGTTTGATTCCCACGGGGGGCCAGTATAAAAAAAACATGTATTCACTAACTGTAAGTCGCTCTGGATAAGAGCGTCTGCTAAATGACTAAAAATGTAATACAAAATAAAAAAATACATTATGCTAACGTCTCTGACCTGAGTCTTTATATTCAGATGATGTTACAGGGAAGGTTGTTCAGATGTATTGAATCACAGTACAGTTAGATGATATGATTGACAGTTGACAGTTCAGTTGGCATTAGTCTGTCATCCTTGTCTTGATTGGCTTTGGTTAGGATTGGCCAGCATGTTGGTAAAGTAGTACGTATGTATGTTTTTCTGAAGGGAGACAGAAATGACTATTATTATTATTATTATTATATTATATTAATAAATTGCAATATGAATGTATGTACAATGATTTTACATATCAATAGCAGTATGAAAAATGCATACACATGAATGTCAAATGTGGGATTCAATAACATGTGGTGTGATAGGCCAGAGCTAGAGCAGTCTAAATTGGCAGTGGCTATTTACTGTAGAATACAGTATTCGGAAAGTATTCAGACCCTTTTTGACTTTTTCCACATTTTGTTACATTACAGCCTTGTTCTAAAATTGATTAAATCGTTTTTTCCCTCATCAATCTACACACAATACCCCATAATGACAAAGCAAAAACAGGTTTTTAGATTTTTTTGTCAATTAAAAAGAAATGTACACCTGAAATACCACATTTACATACGTATTCAGACCCTTTACTCAGTATTTTGTTGAAGCGCCTTTCGCAGCGATTACAGCCTCGGGTCTTCTTGGGCATGGCGCTACAAACTTGGTACACCTGTATTTGGGGAGTTTCTCCCATTCCTCTCTGCAGATCCTCTCAACCTCTGTCTGGCTGGATGGGGAGCGTCGCTGCACAGCTATTTTCAGGTCTTTCCAGAGATGTTCGATCGGGTTCAAGTCTGGGCTCTGGCTGGGCCACTCAAGGACATTCAAAAACTTGTCCCGAAGCCACTCCTGCGTTGTTTTGGCTGTGTGCTTAGTGTTGTTGTCCTGTTTGAAGGTGAACCTTTGCCCCAGTCTGAGGTCCTGAGCGCTCTGGAGCAGGTTTTCATCAAGGATCTCTCTGTACTTAGCTCCGTTCATCTTTCCCTCGATCCTGACTAGTCTCCCAGTTCCTGACGCTGAAAAACATCCCCACAGATTGATGCTGCCACCACCAAGCTTCACCGTAGGGATGGTGCCAGGTTTCCTCCAGACGTGACGTTTGGCATTCACCCAAAGAGTTCAATCTTGGCTTCATCAGAATTTTGTTTCTCATGGTCTGAGAATCCTTTAGGTGCCTTTTGGCAAACTCCAAGCGGGCTGTCATGTGCCTTTTACTGAGGAGTGGCTTCCGTCTGGCCACTCTACCATAAAGGCCTGATTGGTGGAGTGCTGCAGAGATGGTTGTCCTTCTGGAATGTTCTCCCATCTCCACAGAGGAACTCTGGAGCTCTGTCAGAGTGATCATCAGGTTCTTGGTCACCTCCCTGACCAAGGCCCTTCTCCCCTGATTGCTCAGTTTGGCCAGGTGGCCATCTCTAGGAAGAGTCTTGGTGGTTCCAAACTTCTTCCATTTAAGAATGATGGAGGCCACTGTGTTCTTGGGGACCTTCAATGCTGCAGAAATGTTTTAGTACCCTTCCCCAGATCTGTGCATCGACACAATCCTGTCTCGGAGCTCTACGGACAATTCCTTCGACTTCATGGCTTGGTTTTTGCTCTGACATGCACTGTCAACAGCGGGACCTTATATAGACAGGTGTGTGCCTTTCCAAATCATGTCTAATCAATTGAATTTACCACAGGTGGACTCCAATCAAGTTGTAGAGACATCTCAAGGATGATCAATGGAAACAGGATGCACCTGAGCTCAATTTCGAGTCTCCTAGCAAAGGGTCTGAATACTTAAGTAAAAAAGGTATTTCTAAAAACCTGTTTTTGCTTTGTCATCATGGGGTATTGTGTGTAGATTGATGAGGAAACATTTTTATTTAATCAATTTTAGAATAAGGCTGTAACGTAACAAAATGTGGAAAAAGGGATTGCACTGCATATACAAAAGTATGTGGACACCCCTTCAAATTAGTGGATTTGGCTATTTTAGCCACACTCGTTGCTAACAGGTATATAAAATCAAGCACACCGCCATGCAATCTCCATAGACAAACACTGGCAGTAGCATGGCCTTACTGAAGAGCTCAGAGACTTTCAACGTGGCACCGTCATAAGATGCCACCTTTCCAACAAGTCAGTTCGTAAAATGTCTGCCCTGCTAGAGCTGCCCCGGTCAACTGTAAGTGCTGTTATTGTGAAGTGGAAACGTCTAGGAGCAACAACGGCTCAGAAACTAAGTGGTAGGCCACACAAGCTCACAGAACGGGACCACCGAGTGCTGAAGCGCGCATCGAGTAAACATTGTCTGTCCTCGGTTGTAACACCTACTACATAGTTCCAAACTGCCTCTGGAAGCAACATCAGCACAATAACTGTTCATTGGGAGCTTCATTAAATGGGTTTCCATGGCCAAGCAGCCGCACACAAGCCTAAGATCACCATGTGTAATACCAAGCATCGGCTGGAGTGGTGTAAAGCTCGCCACCATTGGACTCTGGAGCAGTGGAAACACATTCTCTGGAGTGATGAATCACGCTTCACCATCTGGCAGTCTGACGGACAAATCTTGGTTTGGCAGATGCCAGGAGAACACTACCTGCCCCAATGCATAGTGCCAACTGTAAAGTTTGATGGAGGAGGAATAATGGTCTTTGGCTGTTTTTCATGGTTCGGGCTAGGCCCCTTAGTTCCAGTGAAGGGAAATCTTAACGCTACAGCATACAATGACATTCTAGACGATTCTGTGCTTCCAACTTTGTGGCAACAGTTTGGGGAATGTCCTTTCCTGTTTCAGCATGACAATGCCCCCATGCACAAAGCGAGGTCCATACAGAAATGACTGGCCTGCACTGAGCCCTGACCTCAACCCCCTTCGAACACCTTTGGGATGAATTGGAACGCCGACTGTGGCTGAATCGATGCAAGTCCCCGCAGAAATATTCCATAATCTAGTGGAAAGTCTTCCCAGAAGAGTGGAGGCTGTTATAACAGCTAAGGGGGGACCAACTCCATATTAATGCCCATGATTTTGTAATGAGATATTCGACGAGCAGGTGTCCACATACTTTTAGTCATGTAGTGTAGTATGTGGGGCAAGCATTGAACAATATATCAAGCTCATAAAGCTAGAAGGCAAACAAACCAGCAGTATTAACTAAAAAACAGGCCTTCATTTGCATTAAAAACAAGTGCACGAAAGGTGCATTGTGTCAATTAACAACTACATGTAGCATCAACAAAACGGATCAATTATTAAAAATATCTGTTTGTTTTGGATTATCAGTGACCATTAGCAGCCAAAATGCTACAGAAAACAAACTGAATTGTTGACTGAATTCCTTTTCTGTTTCCTTCTCCAATGTGATAGCATTTTGTACTTACATTGTTATTGACACATACTTTTTTGGGATTGTTTTGGAGAGTTTCACCTGAGCGTTTGATGTGGTCTTTCCTGTCTTAGTTGGTGACGGACCTAAATTCAGGGGAGGCGCACGCAAACATGCCTGTTTTTATACTTGACTATATAGTTTGCTAGAGGGCACACCTGATACCAATGCCCTTGCACCACCTCCATTACCCAGACTGGGGGAATTCTGAAGAGTATGGTAGCACAATGTTGGAAGTTCACATTTAGCCTTTAATCTCAAATTTGTCTTCTGATATGGGGGTCCAAGTTCCTCACATGGTACATGGCTGTGAGTGGGTAAATTACAGCCCCAAAAGTTGGGGGTTCAATTAGGGCTGTGGTGGTCATGAAATGTTGTCAGCTGGTGATTGTCAAGCAAATAACTGCTGGTCTCATGGGTTAATTAACATAAACACATTTAGCGTCTCCTGTCTTCCATGCATAGCCTACAAGCCACTGATGCAGACCTTTGGAACATCTACATTTAAAAAAGTCTAATAAATCCATGTAATATAGCCTACACCATCACAATAAATCCATTATTTATTTTAGCCAGGTCTAAAGAAACATGATATGAAGAAAATGTATCTATTTCAGAAGAACAGAATAGCATACTCTGCGTTGTTCTTATGTTAGGCCCTGATCTGGCTATGCCACATGGCTGTGGGCTACACTAGTTCATTTTGCATTCAAGATTTGTTTAGAATTCCGTGACATTATTTTGTATTATTTTATGGTATGAAGAATACAATTGAACATAGCTGAATAAAATAGAAAGCATATTTTCTCCAAACAATTTGAGGGAGTGCGCACATAAGGCTATTCTGTGTTGAGTGGTTAACAAAGAAACAGGTACTCCTATATGCTTAATTTAGAGTGATTTATGTAACTTTAGTTGTGATACAAACATTGGGCTATTTGTTTAGATTTTTAATACATTCTAAGGCTGCATGGTGCGACTAATGATGATTTGAAAAATGTTGCATGAAAGGCATGAGCTCTGCTTTGTTACTTGCGCAGGCTGCACACACTTCATCAGTCTCTCATTCACAATTTGACAAGCACTTGATAATGCCTTGAATTTCCCGGCTGCATCCCCTTTGTGTGGCCATAATCCCCCTAAAAAAATCCATGCCTTTTGCGACCAGTGGCAGCCTTTATGGCCTTGGGCTGAATACAATAATTATAATTCCCTTCTCCCCGCTGTGTGCCAAAGCACCTCTCACTCACATGGTTCTCAGTCACAGTGATCTGGTCTTTCTCACAGGCTACAAGTGAAGACAGACACATCGGGGACGCAACTGCGCGCGTTCTTATCCAATTCCGAGGCGCATATTGAAGATATTGGAAGAACTGTCCACATTTACTTTTTGCCAGCCCACAAGATGAGTAGGCCTGACGAACAGCAAATCAATCTACTATCCCCCATAGTACAAAAGTTGACCTATTCTATTCTGTGCGAGAAATTAATATTCCAAACGTAGTCCGGGACAGTTGTGGGATGCGATAGATCCCAAATTAATACAACCACTAGCATCAAAAAACATTTTTTAAGCAATGAGCCTGACGCAACAGAGGAGAACGTTTTAGCTTAAAATGTTAATAAACTATTAGGCTATTTCTTCACAGTATAAGCACAGCAATGCACACACGACAGTAGGCTATAAGCACGAATGTTTCATTAGCAGGAAAACACCATTCTCAAAAGTGACCACAAATGCGATAATGCTTTTATTAAGGTGAAAATGATCTTCCCCAAACTTGAATCTAACGTGCTGCGTATATATGCCAATTAAGCTCTACACCCACTGTAAAGTGGATTAATGTGCTTCATTTTAAGAAGTTATTTAACCACTTATCAAAACATATAGGCCTACGGGCTAGACTACATGAGGTGTGTGACTATGATTTGAAAAAGTCGCCAAAAAAATCATGCGCTGTTTGCCTTAAGCTGGGCATCATTCACAAGTGATAATATATAATTCACAAGTGATAGGCTAATATTAATAATAATAATAATATGCCATTTAGCAGACGTTTTTATCCAAAGCGACTTACAGTGGGGGAAAAAAGCATTTGATCCCCTGCTGATTTTGCCAACTGACAAAGAAATTATCAGTCTATAATTTTAATGGTAGGTTTATTTGAACAGTGAGAGACAGAATAACAACAACAAAATCCAGAAAAACGCATGTCAAAAATGTTAGAAATTGATTTTTATTTTAATGAGGGAAATAAGAGTTTGACCCCTCTGCAAAACATAACTTAGTACTTGGTGGCAAAACCCTTGTTGGCAATCACAGAGGTCAGACATTTCTTGTAGTTGGCCACCAGGTTTGCACACATCTCAGGAGGGATTTTGTTCCACTCCTCTTTACAGATCTTCTCCAAGTCATTAAGGTTTCGAGACTGCCGTTTGGCAACTCGAACGTTCAGCTCCCTCCACAGATTTTCTATGGGATTAAGGTCTGGAAACTGGCTAGGCCACTCCAGGACTTTAATGTGCTTCTTCTTGAGCCACTCCTTTGTTGCCTTGGCCGTGTGTTTTGGGTCATTGTCATGTTGGAATACCCATCCACCACCCATTTTCAATACCCTGGCTGAGGGAAGGAGGTTCTCACCCAAGATTTGACGGTACATGGCCCCGTCCATCGTCCCTTTGATGCGGTGAAGTTTTCCTGTCCCCTTAGCAGAAAAACACCCCCAAAGCATAATGTTTCCACCTCCATGTTTGACGGTGGGGATGGTTTTCTTGGGGTTATAGGCAGCATTCCTCCTCCTCCAAACACGGCGAGTTGAGTTGATGCCAAAGAGTTCAATTTTGGCCTCATCTGACCACAACACTTTCACCCAGTTCTCCTCTGAATCATTCAGATGTTCATTGGCAAACTTCAGACGGCCCTGTATATGTGCTTTCTTGAGCAGTGGGACCTTGCGGGCGCTGCAGGATTTCAGTCCTTCAAGGCATAGTGTGTTACCAATTGTTTTCTTGGTGACTATGGTCCCAGCTGCCTTGAGATCATTGACAAGATCCTCGCATGTAGTTCTGGGCTGATTCCTCACCGTTCTCATGATCGTTGCAACTCCACGAGGTGAGATCTTGCATGGAGCCCCAGGCCGAGGGAGATTGACAGTTATTTTGTGTTTCTTCTATTTGCGAATAATGTCACCAACTGTTGTCACCTTCTGACCAAGCTGCTTGGCGATGGTCTTGTAGCCCATTCCAGCCTTGTGTAGGTCTACAATCTTGTCCCTGACATCCTTGGAGCGCTCTTTGGTCTTGGCCATGGTGGAGAGTTTGGAATGTGATTGATTGATTGCTTCTGTGGACAGGTGTCTTTTATACAGGTAACAAACTGAGATTAGGAGCACTCCCTTTAAGAGTGTGCTCCTAATCTCAGCTCGTTACCTGTATAAAAGACACCTGGGAGCCAGAAAATCTTTCTGATTTAGAGGGGGTCAAATACTTATTTCCCTCATTAAAATGCAAATCAATTTATAACATTTGTGACATGCGTTTTTCTGGATTTTTTTTGTTGTCATTCTGTCTCTCACTGTTCAAATAAACCTACCATTAAAATGATAGACTGATCATGTCTTTGTCAGTGGGCAAACGTACAAAATCAGCAGGGGATCAAATACTTTTTTCCCTCACTGTATATTTCGACCATGTAGAAAACCAACCAATACACACTTACAAAAATAAAACAATTGACATAAAGCCTTTGTTTGTATATATATATATAAAAAAGAGATGCTTATATACCAGTCCCTTCAGGTTTTGCGACACTTTTTTGTTGTGATATTTGCAGGCAAAAACAATAAAAAAATGTGCTGACTGGGGAAAGGTTTGTTGACCTATGGCTTGATTTAACAATTTTATGATTAAAATGTGGTGATTGATTAAAAGTGCGAGCCCTCTTTTTGTGGTGCAGTGATAGGACAGTTTTATGTGGTAATATTGCAGTGATTTGACTGTTTAAATTTTTTTACTTTTCCTGTTGAAAAGCAATATCCAAAGTATAAATACAGTAAAGTACACACACTCAAGGGTAAAAAAAAAACAACTGCAAACTTTTTAGACACAACTGCAAACTTCATGGGTGGTCCTCTGTAGCTCAATTGGTAGAGCATGGTGCTTGTAATGCCAGGGTAGTGGGTTCGAACCCTGGGACCACCCATACGTAAAAATGTATGCACATGTGACTGTAATTCGCTTTGGATAAAAGCGTCTGCTAAATGGCATATTATTATTTATTAAATTATTCAAGGAGTAGGGCATTCAAGGAGTTGGTCTGATGGTCTGATGTGATGTCATCGGCCTCCCCCTTGCTTAAGGAATAACAGAGGAACAATAGAGAACAAAAGAGGAAAGGCCCACCCCCCTTCCTCTTGTGCCATGTCACGTCATACCTGGACCACCTATTGAGATGTGCCTTTTGTTAAGTAGTTGTTGAATGAGGTGAAAGGAGACTGGAGGGGGTCTTTAACACAATAAATGGTGTGGGGATTGGTCAAATTTGCAAAACCAGCCATAATATGTGGAAATTGTTTAATTTGCAACAAAATATACAAATGCTGCTTTAATTAGCATCTAACCGTTATTGCCCTTTGACCTCAGATGTCCCGAGTGACCAAAGCACAGGGAGAAAATCAAACCTCTTCCTACCATTTAAATAAAAATGGAACCTTTACTTAACTAGGCAAGTCAGTTAAGAACAAATTCTTATTTACAATGACGGCCTACCCCGGATGACAGCAATTGCACGCTGGATTATGATACAGCATGGAATTGAACCAGGGTCTGTAGTAACGCCTCTAGCACTGAAATGCAGTGCCTTAGACTGCTGTGCCACTCGGGAGCCCTTCCCTTTCAACATTTACGACCCTTCCCGTTTAACATTGTATTAGACAGTACACCACCACACAAATCAGTCTCTTTGATGGACAGCTGTTTAACTACTCATAGTCTCCTGTTACCTATGTAATGTCCTTAAACAGTTGCCTGTGGCAGGAAGGGGCAGTGTAGGCTTCTGTGACTATCACTATAGTACGCAAGTGTTTACATACACGTAGTGATATTGTCAGGAAATCTCACCAAAAACAACTGCAATATTTCAAATAGACGGGAGGACACACATCTTTGGAATACCTTGCATAATACTGGACATCAATGCCCAAAAGAATGATGTCCCAGAGTTACATTGCTCACCTCTACCCATTCAGGGGTATGGATTCTAGAGAATTCGTTCAGATTTACAACTAAAACAGCTTTAGCTTTAGTACTCTGCTAGGGATTTGACTAAAGGCTTTAGGTTTGATACGTGCTAAAGCATACCAGATGAACATTTAAAAGGTAAAAGACAAAATCCATTGATTGAATTTCTCTTTGATTAACAGCAGTGGCTGAGGAGGAAGATGCATCGCATGTGTGATATTCAGCTAGGCAATCTGTTTTGATTGGAGGTGAATCCAGGGTCTATTTACGGAAACCATAGACCAGCAGAAGGAGCCATTCCCCTGACATGAAGACCCGATCCAGCAACCAGCCTAATTACATAATCCTTGTCCTGCAAATTTGTGATACATCGTCTTAACAGCAGATGAGGCTGTTGTCTTGACAGAGGATTGGAAAGCCAATGTCCTTACAACATCAACTATGTACCATTGCTCTTGCTCAGTAGATAGGGGGTCGCACTTTGAAATAAGTGTTCCTAATAGTTGTATTTTTACATGGTACTAACATAGGCAGGTGTAGAGTAATTACAGTGTAGGCACACATTTTTACATAGCTAGTACTATTTACATAGCTAGTACTTTTACCTGTTTACATTGCTAGTACTTACCTGATTGCAGCATGCACATTTTCTAGGATTTGCAAATAAACTCAAAATTGAATTATACAAAACAATAAACATTGAATTCAAACGTCCTTCAACAGTTTTGGTATGTAGTGCACCACTTTATAGGTATTTATTCCACTTACATGTAAATACATCTTTGTCACATTTTATTTCACAGCGCCTTGATGAGGCTTTTTGAGAGGTTAAACATTTATAGAAATGAATTAAAGAATTAGAGTTGGACTATACAGCTCACCACTGCTGTTTTTATATTTGGACTGGTACAAAAGACAACAGTGCACATGTATAGCAATTCTTTTAAAATGTTATTCGGGGGGGACAAACAAAGTTACAAACACAAACAGGCATTGTTGACTACGGCTTGGGCACATGAACTGTCCACACCAGACCAAACCGACTTGAGTGACTGCTTTCCTCCATCTGTCCTTTGCTGGTATGTGCAATTGAGTTTGATTTAGTGTGTGCTGGCCACAGAGAATGTGTGGTGGCCAGTTAGGGAGAGGGAAGGAGAAAGCGAGTGAGAGAGATGGTCCTCAGAGAGAGATAACTAGAGAGAGAGTGAAAGAGAGAGACACGGTGGAGGAGAAACAGTCCCAGTAGGTCACAGGAACTCACATGTATATAGGGCAGTAGTGTTAGGGAGTAAGTCTAGAGAGACCAATAGTGTCAGAATGAATGGACATCCTATCAGTGATGGGATCGTGTGTAGGGACAGAGAGGTACATATTTGGCCAGCAGCAGACCACTCTGTATCCCACAGCTGGCTTGCCTCTGAAGCTAAGTAGGGTTGGTCCTGGTTGGCCTCTGGATGGGAGACCAGATGCTACTGGAAGAGGTGTTGGAGAGCCAGGAGGCACTCTTTCCTCTGGTCCCCCCCAAAATATCCCAATGCCCCAGGGCAGTGATTGGGGACATTGCCCTGTGTAAGGTGCCGTCTTTCGGATGGGATGTTAAACGGGTGTACTGACTCTCTGTGGTCACTAAAGATCCCATGGCACTTATCTTAAGAGTAGGGGTGTTAACCCCGGTGTCCTGGCTAAATTTCCAATCTGGCCCTCATACCATCATGGCCACCTAATCATCCCCAGCTTCCAATTGGCTCATTCCTCTCCCCTGTAACTATTCCCCAGGTTGTTGATGTAAATGAGAATGTGTTCTCAGACAACTTACCTGGTTAAATAAAATAAATAAATGTAGAAGTGTAAATTAACTGGGTATGATGTGGTGAGAGTGAGTGGACCCAGGACATTAGGCTATCGTCCAACCTAGTCCTATTGGGCCACAGGTACAACAGGAGAGGACATGGCATTGCAAAGGGTTTAGGACGTGGACTGGGGGTATTAGTAATTGAGGGAAAGGAGAGCACATTTTAGATTGCAAAGCCTGTACCAGTGCAACTACCATTAACATGTCTTACCTTGTAATAAGCTAGTAAGTGCATGCACTTGTTCACTATTTACCCCCTTTTGTCTCTCACGTTTTGTATTTTCTTGGACAACTGAATAAACAGTGTTAAGAACTACGGAACTTACAATGCTGCCCTGGAATCAATCCCGTGTAAGTTTTAGTCACAGGGGTATTAGGAGTAGCCTATTTGTGATTGAGTCAACTGACAACATACATTTGTGATCGCTGAGTGAATAACCTTGGGTATAACATTTGGTACACTTGGCTATTGTAGAGTGCATGCACGGTATCATCTAACACCATCCCTACCCTTAAGGTCAGTAGTGGACCTGTTGTTTAGCAGTAGCAAATGAACTATGTTATGGTCAGAAACACGGACACATTAGCGCAGTAAGCACAGAAGTATCTCATAGTGCTCTCCCCATGCCGTTCATTATCCCCTCAACCCTTTTCCATTTATATACAGTGCCTTGCAAAAGTATTCATCCCCCTTGGCGTTTTTCCTATTTTGTTGCATTACAATCTATAATTTAAATGGATTTTTATTTGGATTTCATGAAATGGACATACACAAAATAGTCCAAATTGGTGAAGTGAAATGAAAAAACCAACTTGTTTCAAAAAAGTATTAAAAATAAATAACGGAAAAGTGGTGCGTGCATATGTATTCACCCCCTTTGCTATGAAGCCCCTAAATAAGATCTGGTGCAACCAATTACCTTCAGAAGTCACATAATTAGTTAAATAAAGTCCACCTGTGTGCAATCTAAGTGTAACATTATCTGTCACATGATCTCAGTATATATACACCTGTTCTGAAAGGCCCCAGAGTCTGCAACACCACTAAGCAAGGGGTACCACCAAACAAGCGGCACCATGAAGACCAAGGAACTCTCCAAACAGGTAAGAAACAAAGTTGTGGAGAAGTATAGATCAGGGTTGGGTTATAAAAAAATATTAGAAACTTTGAACATCCCAAGGAGCACCATTAAATCCATTATTAAAAAATTGAAAGAATATGGCACCACAACAAACCTGCCAAGAGAGGGCCGCCCACCAAAAGTCACAGACCAGGCAAGGAGGGCATTAATCAGAGAGGCAACAAAGAGACCAAAGATAACCCTGAAGGAGCTGCAAAGCTCCACAGCGGAGATTGGAGTATCTGTCCATAGGACCACTTTAAGCCGTACACTCCACAGAGCTGGGCTTTACGGAAGAGTGGCCAGAAAAAAGTCATTGCTTAAAGAAAAAAATAAGCAAACACGTTTGGTGTTCGCCAAAAGGCATGTGGGAGACTGCCCAAACATATGGAAAAAGGTACTCTGGTCAGATGAGACTAAAATTGAGCTTTTTGGCCATCAAGGAAAACGCTATGTCTGGCGCATACCCAACACCTCTCATCACCCGAGAACACCATCCCCACAGTGAAGCATGGTGGTGGCAGCATCATGCTGTGGGATGTTTTTCATCGTCAGGGACTGGGAAACTGGTCAGAATTGAAGGAATGATGGATGGCACTAAATACAGGGACAGTCTTGAGGGAAACCTGTTTCAGTCTTCCAGATATTTGAGACTGGGCTGGAGGTTCACCTTCCAGCAGGACAATGACCCAAAGAATACTGCTAAAGCAACACTCTAGTGGTTTAAGGGGAAACATTTAAATGTCTTGGAATGGCCTAGTCAAAGCCCAGACCTGAATCCAATTGAGAATCTGTGGTATGACTTAAAGATTGCTGTACACCAGCGGAACCCATCAACTTGAAGGAGCTGGAGCAGTTTTGCCTTGAAGAATGGGCAAAAATCCCAGTGGCTAGATGTGCCAAGCTTATAGAGACATACCCCAAGAGACTTGCAGTTGTAATTGCTGCAAAAGGTGGCTCTACAAAGTATTGACTCTGGGGGGTGAATAGTTATGCACGCTCAAGTTTTCTGTTTTTTTGTCATATTTCTTGTTTGTTTCACAATAAAAAATATTTTATATCTTCAAAGTGGTAAGCATGTTGTGTAAATCAAATGATACAACCCCCCCAAAAATCAATTTTCATTCCAGGTTGTAAGGCAACAAAATAGGAAAAATGCCAAGTGGGGTGAATACTTTCGCAACCCACTGTACATGAGTTTCTAGAGCTGTATTTCATGTCATACGTGTTACCTATCATGGCATGGGCTTTGAGTTACCACTAAAACACATGGGAGACATATGCTCACACATATAGGCACACATATGTAGAGCTCTGGAGTTACTGAACCCATATTCTTAGATCATGGCAGAGGATTGATGTTTATATCTATCATATGGGTGCTACTGTCACACTAACATATAGCACCTAGTAGCCTAAACCTCACTATAATGGGACTACCGTATGGCTCACATCTATCTACTTAAGTAGGTATTAATTGCACATATGTACAGTTTATTAGGTACACCCATCTAGTACCGGGTCAGACCCACCTTTGCCTCCAGAACAGCCTGAGTTCTTCGGGACATGGAAACGTTGCTCAATTGGTATCAATGGAACTAACGTGTGCCAGGAAAACATTCCCCACACCATTCCATCCCTGCCACCAGCCATTGACACCAGGTAGGATGGGGCCATGGACTCGTGCTGCTTACGCCAAATCTTGACTCTGCCATCAGCATGACGCAACAGGAACCGGGATTCGTCGGACCAGGCAATGTTTTTCCCCTCCTCAATTGTCCAGTTTTGGTGATCGTGTGCCCACTGGAGCCACTTCTTCTTGTTTTTAGCTGAAAGGAGTGTAACCCGGTGTGGTCGTCTGCTGCAATAGCCCATCTGTGACAAGGACCGACGAGTTGTGCGTTGCGAGATGCCGTTCTGTACACACCACTGTTGTACTGCGCTGTTATTTAGCTGTTTGTGGCCCTCCTGTTAGCTTGCTCGATTCAAATAAAATCAAATTTTATTTGTCACATGCAGCGAATACAACAGGTACCTTACAATGAAATGCTTACTTACAAGCCCTTAACCAGCAATGGAGTTTTAAGAAAGAATTCCCCCCAAAATCACAAAAAAAATACATTATAAAATAATACAAAATAAAAGTAAGAAATAATTAAAGAGCAGTAGTAAAAATAACAATAACGAGGCTATATACAGGGGGCACCGGTTAGTCTAAGTAATTGAGGTAATATGTACATGTAGGTAGAGTTATTAAAGTGACTATGCGTAGATAATAAACAGAGAGTTGCAGCAGCGTAAAAGATAGGTGGGTAGCCATTTGATTAGATGTTCAGGAGTCTTATGGCTTGGGGGTAGAAGCATTCTCATTCAACCTCTCATCAACAAGCTGTTTTCGCCCACAGGACTGCCGCTGACTGGATGTTTTTTATTTGTCGCACCATTCTCGGTAAATAATCACTTATGTCACTCGTTTTGCCCACTCTAACGTGAACAGTAACTGAATGCCTCGGTGCCTGTCTGCCTGCTTTATATAGCAAGCCACGGCCACGTGTAGGAACCATTTTCGTAAACGGACCACTGAGTGTATTATTTGTGATGTGTTGGATTGGATAATTATGTAGTCTTGTGGGGAACACAACTCAAACCCTCTGAGCCAAATAACTTTTACCAAACTAAGTGCTATAAAGCTGCACAGTGTGCATCTCATGATGGGTTCTTTGCAGTTAGCTAGCGCTTGGTAAGTGGATTAGGCATTACTGGGTGAACAGTGATGTTCCTTAAAGGTTGAGTCAGTTATAGGACATCATCATACACAGCTGGTGACTTCCTGCTTACAGTAATCAACAACAACAATAGCAAAACAGTCAAATCAACCATCCACATCAACAGGGCTCCAGTGGAGAGGATCAAAAGCTTAAAGTTCCTCTGCGTGCACATCACTGGAGACCTGACATGGACCCATCACACCAACACCATGGTGAAGAAGGTACAACAGTGCCTCTTCTACCTCAGGCGACTGAAGAAATGTGGCATGGCCCCTCAGATCCTCAATAACTTTTTTAGATGCACCATTGAGAGCATCTTGTCTGGCTGCATCACCATCTGATATGGGAACTGCAATGCCCTCAACTGCAAGGCTCTACAGAGGGTGGTGTGGATGGCCCAGTACATCACTGGGGGTGAACTCCTAGCCCTGGAAGATCATCAAGAACTTCAGTCACCTGAGCAACAGACTGTTCACTCCATTACCATCTGGCAGACCGTACCGGAGAAACAGGCTCCGAGACAACTTCTAACACCAGGCCATAAGACTGTTGAACAGCTAATCTTAGCTGTCTACCTGCTCAGGTCTGCTATTTATCTGCACCTTAGAGACTATTTGCATTGACTCTCCGCACATCCAACCCTACATACACACACACACACACACACACACACACACATTCACACATACACACACACACAAACACACACACACACACACACACACCCAGTCAACACTACTATATACTATTTATTCAACCAAGACACTATTCACTTTATTACTTGTAGCTAACAGTCATACTTCACATGCAGTGCCTTCAGAAAGTATTCATACCCCTTGACATTTTGTTGTGTTACAGCCTGAATTCAAAATGGATTAAATAAAACAATTCTCACCCTTCTACACACAATACCCCATAATGACAATGTAAAAACATGTTTTTAGACATGTTTGCAAATGTTTTGAGAATGAAATACAGAAATATCTCATTTACATAAGTATTCACACCCCTTTGCTATGACACTCCAAATTGAGCTCATGTGCATCCAATTTCCTTTGATCATCCTTGAGATGTCACTACAACTTGAGTGGAGTCCACCTGTGGCCAATAGATCCACAAGATAGAATTGTGATGAGGCATCTATCTGGGGAAGGGTATAAAATAATTTCTAGAGTGTTGAAAGTTTCCAAGAGCACAGTGGTCTCCATCATTGGGAAATGGAAGAAATATGGAACTACTCAGAATCTGCCTAGACCTGGCCGTCCGACCAAACTGAGCAACCAGGCAAGAAGGACCTTGGTCAGAGAGGTGACCAAGAACCCAATGACCACTCTGACAGAATGTTACACACAACTCACTACAAACAAAACGAGACACTTATAGGGAACATAATTAACACAAAAAGGAAACAGGTGTACAAGGAAGACAAAACCAAACAAACATCGAAACATACAACGGTGGCAGCTAGTACTCCGGGGACAACGAACGCCTAAGCCTGCCCGAGCAAGAAGGAGGAGCAGCCTCGGCCGAAACCGTGACAGTACCCCCCCCTTGACGCGCGGCCCCAGCCGTGCGCCGACCCCGGCCTCGGGGACGACCAGGAGGACGCGGAGCAGGGTGCGTGGGATGACCACGGTGGAACTCAGTCAGGAGAGATGGGTCTAAGATGTCCCTCCTCGGCACCCAGCACCGTTCCTCCGGGCCGTACCCCTCCCACTCCACGAGATATTGGAGACCCCCCATCCGGCGTCTCGAATCCAAGATTGACCGAACTGTGTACGCCGGAGCCCCCTCGATGTCCAATGGGGGCGGAGGAGTCTCTCTTATCTCACAGTCCTGGAGTGGACCAGCTACCACCGGCCTGAGAAGAGACACATGGAACGAGGGGTTAATGTGATAATCAATAGGCAGTTGTAACCTGTAACACACCTCGTTCAATCTCCTCAGGACTTTAAATGGCCCCACAAACCGCCGACCCAGCTTCCGGCAGGGCAGGCGGAGGGGCAGGTTTCGAGTCGAGAGCCAGACTCGATCTCCAGGTGCGTACACCGGACCCTCACTGCGGTGGAGATCGGCGCTCGCCTTTTGTCAACGGATGGCCCGCTGCAGATGGACGTGTGCAGCGTTCCACGTCTCTTCCGAGCGCCGCACCCACTCATCCACCGCAGGAGCCTCGATCTGGCTCTGATGCCAAGGTGCCATAACCGGCTTATACCCTAACATACATTGGAAAGGGGTTAGGTTGGTGGAGGAGTGGCGGAGAGAGTTCTGTGCCATCTCTGCCCAGGGGATATACCTAGCCCACTCCTCCGGCCGGCCCTGGCAATAAGATCTCAGAAACCTACCCACATCCTGGTTCACTCTTTCTACCTGCCCATTGCTCTCTGGGTGGTACCCCGAGGTAAGGCTCACCGAGACCCCCAAGCGCTCCATGAACACCCTCCAGACTCTGGAGGTGAACTGGGGACCTCGATCAGACACTATATCCTCGGGCACCCCGTAGTGCCGAAAGACGTGGGTGAACAGTGCCTCAGCGGTCTGTAGGGCAGTAGGGAGACCCGGCATTGGGAGGAGACGACAGGCCTTAGAGAACCGATCCACAACGACCAGTATAGTGGTATTCCCCTGAGAGGGGGGAAGGTCTGTAACGAAATCCACCGAGAGGTGAGACCAGGGTCGTTGTGGAATGGGCAGGGGTTGTAACTTCCCCCTGGGCAGGTGTCTAGGCGCCTTACACTGGGCGCACACCGAGCAGGAGGAGACATAAACCCTCACATCCCTGGCTAACGTTGGCCACCAGTACTTAGCGCTAAGGCAGTGCACCGTCCGGCCAATACCTGGATGTCCAGAGGAGGGGGACGTATGAGCCCAATAAATCAGCCGATCCCGAACCTCAAGCGGGACGTACGCCCGACCCACAGGACACTCTGGGGGACTAGGGTCGGTACGCAACGCCCGCTCGATCTCCGCATCGACCTCCCACACTACCGGTGCCACCAGACAAGACTCCGGCAGTATGGGAGTGGGCTTAATGGACCTCTCCTCTGTGTCATACCGCCGGGACAGGGCGTCTGCCTTACCGTTCTGGGACCCTGGGATGTAAGTGATCTTAAAAACGAACCGGGTCAGGAACATGTTCCACCTAGCCTGACGAGGGTTCAATCTCCTAGCTGCCTGGATGTACTCCAGGTTACGGTGGTCAGTCAAAATGAGAAAAGGGTGTTGAGCCCCCTCAAGCCAATGCCTCCACACCTTTAGGGCCTGTACCACGCCCAACAGCTCCCTGTCCCCTACATCATAATTTCGCTCCGCTGGGCTGAGCTTCTTGGAATAAAAAGCACAGGGGCGGAGTTTAGGTGGCGTGCCGGACCGTTGTGACGGTACGGCCCCTACACCGGCCTCTGACGCGTCCACCTCTACCTGGAATGGTAAAGAGGGGTCCGGATGCGCCAGCACCGGAGCCAAAGTAAACAGGTCCTTCAGTCTCCCAAATGCCCTGTCCGCCTCAGCTGACCACTGCAAACGCACCGGACCCCCCTTCAGCAGGGACGTTATGGGAGCTGCCACCTGTCCAAAACCCTGGATAAACCTCCGGTAGTAATTGGCAAAACCCAAGAACTGCTGCACCTCTTTAACCGTGGTTGGGGTTTGCCAACTACGCACGGCTGACACACGGTCAACCTCCATCCTCACACCTGACGCGGACAACCGATAACCCAAAAAGGAGACAGACTCCTGGAAAAACAGACATTTCTCTGCCTTGACATACAAGTCGTGCTCCAACAGCCTCCCCAACACTCGGCGCACCAGGGCTACATGCTCGGCTCGGGTAGAAGAGTACACTAGAATGTCGTCAATGTACACAACCACACCTTGCCCATGCATGTCCCGGAAGATCTCGTCCACAAAGGATTGGAAGACTGAAGGAGCATTCATTAACCCGTATGGCATGACTAGATACTCGTAATGACCCGAGGTGGTACTAAATGCTGTCTTCCATTAATCTCCCTCCCTAATGCGCACCAAGTTGTAGGCGCTCCTGAGATCCAGTTTTGTGAAGAAACACGCTCCGTGCAATGATTCCGTCATAGTCGCAATCAGAGGGAGTGGATAACTGTATTTCACAGTGATCTGATTGAGACTACGGTAATCAATACACGGGCGCAACCCTCCATCCTTCTTCTTCACAAAAAAAGAAACTCGAGGACGCAGGGGAAGTGGAGGGCCGGATGTATCCCTGTCTCAGAGACTCGGCTATGTAAGTCTCCATAGCCACCCTCTCCTCTTGAGACAAAGGATACACATGGCTCCGCGGAAGCGCTGCTCCTGCCTGGAGGTCTATCGCACAATCCCCCTGTCTATGAGGAGGCAACCGCGTCGCCCTCGTCTTGCTAAACACGAGTGCTACATCCTCATACTCAGGGGGAATGTGCATTGCGGGAACTTGGTTCGGACTCTCCACCGAGGTCGCCCCCACGGAAACACCTAGACATCGCCCTACACACTGGGCAGACCACTCCTTGAGAGCCCTCTGTTGCCACAAAATGGAGGGATCATGGGTAATCAACCAGGGAAGCCCCAGCACCACAGGATACACAGGAGAGTCGATCAGATATAACTGAATCGTTTCCTCATGACCCCCCTGTGTACTCATCCTAAGTGGTGCTGTGACCTCTCTATCAACCCAGATCCCAACGGGCGGCTATCTAGTGCATGGACAGGGAAGGGAGCATCAACAGGAAGGAGGGGAATCCCTAACCTTACACAAAAATTCTGATTAACAAAATTCCCAGCTGCGCCTGAATCTACTAGCGCCTTATGTTGGGAATGAGGTGCTACCTGAGGAAATCTTACAGGTATACATAAGTGCACAACAGAGAGCTCTGGGTAAGTGGGGCGCCTACTCACCTGGAAGGACTCCCCAGTGCGTGGCCTGTTGTCCTGTCCCCCTAGAGACCCTCCCCAGCACCTAGCCGCAGTGTGCCCTCCACGGCCCTCGGGCTCCCTCTCCTCCTCTCTCTAGCGCCAGCACCCCCGAGCTCCATAGGGCTCGGCTCGGAGGTGCTGGAGGATGGAATGGACGGCCCCCACTCGGGACGTCCGCGGGTGGCCAGCAGGGTGTCGAGACGGATGGACATGTCCACCAACTGGTCGAATGATAGGTTGGTATCCCTGCAGGCCAGCTCTCGACGAACGTCCTCCCGTAGACTACATCGATAGTGGTCGATGAGGGCCCGCTCATTCCACCCCGCATCCGCCGCTAGAGTCCGGAATTCCAGGGCGAACTCCTGTGCGCTCCTCTTCCCCTGTCGGAGGTGGAATAGACGCTCCCCCGCTGCTTTCCCCTCAGGTGGATGGTCGAACACTGTCCTGAAGCGGCGGGAGAACTCTGCGTAGGTGATGGTGGCAGCGTCTATTCCCCTCCATTCGGCGTTGCCCACTCCAACGCCTTGCCGGAGAGACAGGAGATGAGGGTGGAAACGCTCTCGTATCCCGAGGGCGCTGGGTGTATGGTGGCCAGGTATAGTTCCACCTGCAGAAGGAACCCCTGACACCCGGCTGTGGCACCATCATACGCCCTCGGGAGCGAGAGCCGAATCCCACTGGATTCCGGAGCTGGGATGGGAGGACTGACCGATGGTGGTGGTAAGGCAGGAGGAGGTGTGGGCACTCCTCTGGTCTCCCATCGGTGCAGAGTGTTGATCACGTCCTGCATGGCGGATCCGAGTTGAAGGATCCTGTCGTCTTGACCGCGGACGCGATCCTCCAGCGACTCGGGTGCTGCTGCTGCTCCTGCTGACTCCATAATGGTGTGTAAATCTGTCAACGGCTGATGTGGATGTGGTGTAGGAGTCAGGCGCAGGACACAGAAGCTACTTCCAACAGACTTTACTAGAAGACACGACAATACAAAGAAAAGGGCCTCAACAAAACAAGGAGGCGAGCGATTACGCAACAGTGCGCAAAAATACTCCAAATGCACAAGAATACGCAAAAGTGCGTCTGTACTCTAAACACAATAGAGCAAAATACCAGCAGCTACGGACAGGCGGAACAATTACACACAACTCACTACAAACAAAACGAGACACTTATGGGGAACATAATTAACACAAAAAGGAAACAGGTGTACAAGGAAGACAAAACCAAACAAACATCGAAACATACAACGGTGGCAGCTAGTACTCCGGGGACGACGAACGCCTAAGCCTGCCCGAGCAAGGAGGAGGAACAGCCTCGGCCGAAACCGTGACAATCACAAATATGCAAAAGTAGAGAAAATTAGAAAGGGGGCAAATACTTTTTCATAGCACTGTATATACACACACATATATATATATATATACATATACATACATATACACACATACATACACACATACACATACATACATACATACACATACATACAGTGGGGAGAACAAGTATTTGATACACTGCCGATTTTGCAGGTTTTCCTACTTACAAAGCATGTAGAGGTCTGTAATTTTTATCATAGATACACTTCAACTGTGAGAGACGGAATCTAAAACAAAAATCCAGAAAATCACATTGTATGATTTTAAAGTAATTAATTTGCATTTTATTGCATGACATAAGTATTTGATCACCTACCAACCAGTAAGAATTCCGGCTCTCAAAGACCTGTTAGTTTTTCTTTAAGAAGCCCTCCTGTTCTCCACTCATTACCTGTATTAACTGCACCTGTTTGAACTCGTTACCTGTATAAAAGACACCTGTCCACACACTCAATCAAACAGACTCCAACCTTACATTTACATTTTAGTCATTTAGCAGACGCTCTTATCCAGAGCGACTTACAGTCAGTGAGTGCATACAGTATTTTTTTATACTGGTTCCCCGTGGGAATCAAACCCACAACCCTGGCATTGCAAACGCCATGCTCTACCAACTGAGCTACACCCCTGCCGGCCATTCCCTCCCCTACCCTGGACGACGCTGGGCCAATTGTGCACCGCCCCATTGGTCTCCCGGTCGCGGCCGGTTACGACAGAGCCTGGATTCGAACCAGGATCTCTAGTGACACAGCTTACACTGCGCTGCAGCGCCTTAGACCACTGCGCCACTCGGGGACCCTCCACAATGGCCAAGACCAGAGCGCTGTGTAAGGACATCAGGGTTAAAATTGTAGACCTGCACAAGGCTGGGATGGGCTACAGGACAATAGGCAAGCAGCTTGGTGAGAAGGCAACAACTGTTGGCGCAATTATTAGAAAATGGAAGAAGTTCAAGATGACGGTCAATCACCCTCGGTCTGGGGCTTCATGCAAGATCTCACCTCGTGGGGCATCAATGATCATGAGGAAGGTGAGGGATCAGCCCAGAACTACACGGCAGGACCTGGTCAATGACCTGAAGAGAGCTGGGACCACAGTCTCAAAGAAAACCATTAGTAACACACTATGCCGTCATGGATTAAAATCCTGCAGCGCACGCAAGGTCCCCCTGCTCAAGCCAGCGCATGTCCAGGCCCGTCTGAAGTTTGCCAATGACCATCTGGATGATCCAGAGGAGGAATGGGAGAAGGTCATGTGGTCTGATGAGACAAAAATAGAGCTTTTTGGTCTAAACTCCACTCGCCGTGTTTGGAGGAAGAAGAAGGATGAGTACAACCCCAAGAACACCATCCCAACCGTGAAGCATGGAGGTGGAAAAATCATTCTTTGGGGATGCTTTTCTGCAAAGGGGACAGGACGACTGCACCGTATTGAGGGGAGGATGGAAGGGGCCATGTATCGCGAGATCTTGGCCAACAACCTCTCTCCCTCAGTAAGAGCATTGAAGATAGGTCGTGGCTGGGTCTTCCAGCATGACAACGACCCGAAACACACAGCCAGGGCAACTAAAGAGTGGCTCCGTAAGAAGCATCTCAAGGTCCTGGAGTGGCCTAGCCAGTCTCCAGACCTGAACCCAATAGAACATTTTTGGAGGGAGCTGAAAGTCCGTATTGCCCAGCGACAGCCCCGAAACCTGAAGGATCTGGAGAAGGTCTGTATGGAGGAGTGGGCCAAAATCCCTGCTGCAGTGTGTGCAAACCTGGTCAAGACCTACAGGAAACGTATGATCTCTGTAATTGCAAACAAAGGTTTCTGTACCAAATATTAAGTTCTGCTTTTCTGATTTATCAAATACTTATGTCATGCAATAAAATGCAAATTAATTACTTAAAAATCATACAATGTGATTTTCTGGATTTTTGTTTTAGATTCCGTCTCTCACAGTTGAAGTGTACCTATGATTACAAATTACAGACCTCTACATGCTTTGTAAGTAGGAAAACCTGCAAAATCCGCTGTGTATCAAATACTTGTTCTCCCCACTGTACATACACATACACATCCTTTAAAAAATATTTGTCCCTTTATTATCTTCCAACCCCACCACCCCTTCCCTAATTGGAGTAAACTAGTGAACAACAACGCTTAGGCCTCTACTTCCAGCTTATACATACTATTTACATTTTATGGACACAGTCAATTTTACAATAATTCTATTTTGTTTGTTTTTACTCCTGAACTTCCCTCAACCTCGCCAATCATTTTCATGATGTCCATCCGGTTTGCTTCTATATGCCATACCATATATTTCTAACTGTGCTCTTTCACAAAAGCTCTGAACCTATAACCTATATACTTATTATGCTTATTATGGACACAGTATGCTTACATTATTAGTTATATTGTTGTTATTGGTTGTTGTTAGTTGTTTTTAGTCCCATCCTTCAACTCCATTCAACACCACCCATCTATCTCTTAACACCATCCATATTGGATTTCTATTTGCCATATATTTTTCAACTGTACTGTGATGTTTTACTAAAGTTCTGAACCTTTCTATTCTCATTGTTTCTGCAGATTGTAAATGGAAAATAAAAAAATTTGCTAAACGTATTATTATATTATTGATCGATTGACTATGACTTTTCAGATCACCCAGTAATGCTATCTGCAGGGTTAGCTCCAGGTAAATATTGCAATCCTTTAGCCATTCCTGGACCTGTGTCCAAAAACAAGCTACAAATGGACAGTACCAAAACATATGATCTAATGATTCTGTCTCTTCGCAGCAAAATCTGCAGAGCTGGGAAGATTGTATCCCCCATATAAATAACATTCTATTGGTTGCAAGAATTTTATATAATAATTTAAATTGAAAATGTTTAAGTTTTGAATCCGGCGTCGTTTTGCGAATAAACACTATGCCATGGAATTGGTACGTCAAAAATCTCTTCACAGCTATTTTGCAATCTATATGGGACGGCTGTCAATCTTTTGGTCCTTAAATGAAACTGGTATACTTTTTTATTTATCACAGTTTTCATTAACCAATTATGTTCTTTAATGCAAGGCCGACATACAAGTTCCTTACTTTTTCCCCCTTCCACTTTCCTCTTCCATTTTTGCGGTAATGCTGCAATTATTTTGCTGTAATTTTGGGTAGAGCAGACATTTCCATATGTTTTTGTTAGATGCATGTGCGACATGACTCCACCAGTCCTACCGATGAGATCATTTACGAAGATTATACCTTTTTTAAACATTTTGTCCCAAAACATTTTGTTTTTTTATCGATTAGTATATTTGAGTTTAACCACAATATTGGTTGCATTATTTGTTCTGTCGTTTCTGGAGGATTAAATTGAAATTGCAACCAACGTTCTATGGCTTGTTTTAGAAATAGTGATATTTGGGAGATGATTTCCTTTACAAATAACTGAAAGTGAGAGGTTGTAATCTGATAAAGGGAAAAAGGCCATTCTTGAACATTGGGTGATACGATCTTACTAATTTGCTAGAGAACCAGTTCAGATTTAAGTATAACTTTTGTATGACTGAAGCTTTTAGTGATAGGTCTTATGCTTTAATATTTAATAATTTCTGTCCTCCGAATTCATATTCATTATATAAATAGGCCCGTTTAATTTTGTCTGGCATGCCGTTCCAAATAAATTGGATTTTTTTTTTCTCATATAAATTAAAAAACTGTTCACTAGGCGTAGGCATGACCATAAGCAAATAGATAAACTGGGATAATACTAAAGAGTTCATCTGGGTGATTTTCCCACATAGGACAGGTATTTACCTTTCCATGGTAGCAAGATCTTATCTATTTTTGCTAACTTTTTTGTCCAGTCCAGAAAACTCTTGTCCAGTCCATTTACTCATCAGATTTTAGTCACAGAGATAATTTCGTCTCGTTTCTGTCAACCAAAACAAAAAATAATTTTCATTTAGTTATATTTTTTTCTGGGTCTGTTTAGTCAGTTATCGTCTCGTCAATTGCCACTGAAAAATAGGTGTATGACGAATATTATTTGTATCTATTTATGTTGACTAAATGAACACTGAGATGGATTTGTTGTCATCTTTTGGTTGAAAAAGTGAAAGGCAAGTGGTGAAACGTCACAACATTTTCTCTGTGTCCCACTTGTATTAACGACTTGGAGGGTCGTTCAAGAGAAATGTCCCAGTCAGAACTCTGACCTCCTAATAACTCCTATAGCATGTACCTCAAAATGTTTTTACCCTGTCACATGACACTGTATATACCAGGAAATGGAAATTATGAGTTCTTCTAAACCTTTTTCCTCAAATGATCATCTTAAAGTAGCTTACACAATCAATTTCAGACACTTTGGGATGTTTTGGGACGGAAATTTAAAACATGCTAATTTGAGGGATATTGACTTGCATGGTTTTGGGACAAAATACTTAAGTCAGCATTTGATGATGGCAACCAGATAAACAAAACCAAAATACAGGTTGATGTCTCTCTCTCCTTTTCCAAAGACTGTTTACAGGGTAAGGAAACCAATATGTACTTTTTCAAAATATGATCAGTGTGACCGTGACCACCCTTATTATAGTTTGTTTATTTGACAAACCTTGCTGTTATGCACTGTGATATTCCCCCACAAGATGGTGCAATGCAATAAACCAGGACATCCCCTTGTGTCTCTGGACATTTTGCCTACGTTTCAGGCTGGTGTATCTATCAGATTGGCCTACCTGTCAGCCATCCTGGTAGAGACCTGCTGTCAGAATGAACTACCTGTCGAAATCCCACATCATATAGGCTATAAATTGTCGTTCACACTTTTCGATAGTAGAATACACAAGTGCTACAAGTAGATCACAAAACAATTGCATTCTTGAGTTTTATTGGCAAATGTCAATCAACAAATAAGGTCCGCCAAGCAAAAACCTGATAAGAAATTAATTCACAAGAATGCTGTAAGTTCAGAAATGGTTTTTTCTGTGACAACTGTGAGGAGTTTGGAGGTTGTGACAGCAACTATGTGTTATAGACACTATGTCCTGGGATTTCCTATGATCTACTGGATGTAGAATAACCCCTTACCTTCTAACTACGCTTGTGTGGCTTGTGAATTTCATAGAGCAAAACAGATTACATGTAGGTGTTCGTGAGAGTCTCAGCTTTAATAGTTTCTAGCTCAAACCGTTCGGACTTTACAGACGTTTTTCAGGATCCGCCCTTGTCTAACAAACACCACTCTAGTTCAGCCCATGTAAATCGCACAGGCTAATGGTTGGTATCGGTGAATGCAGAAGAAATAGATTAATCCAATGCAAAACAATGATTAATAGGGGTTAGAAGAACTAAATCACACCGGCGTGACCGTGGGACTCAACCATCACCAATTTTGACCGTTTCCATTCCCCTCGGGAACATTTTTTGTGACTGTAACATAAGACTAACATTCCCGTTTTCACGTTGTCACTAATATACTATACTGAACAAAAATGCAACATATAAAGTGTTAGTCCCATTTTTCATGAGCTGAAATAAAATATCCCAGAAATTTTCCATACGCACAAAAAGCTTATTTCTCTCAGATTTTGTGCACAAATTTGTTTACATCCCTGTTAGTGAGCATTTCTCCTTTGCCAAGATAATCCTGACAGGTGTCGCTTATTAAGAAGCTGATTAAACCGCATGATCATTACACAGGTGCTGGGGGCAATAAAAGGCCACTTTAAAATGTGCCGTTTTGTCACACAACACAATGCCACAGATGTCTCAAGTTTTGAGGGAGCGTGCAATTTGCATGCTGACTGCAGGAATGTCCACCAGAGTTGTTGCCAGAGAATTGAATGTTAATTTCTCTACCATTTCTCTATCATAAGCCGAGGCGGTTTTAGAGAATTTGGCAGTACGTCCAACCGGCCTCACAACTGCAGACCACGTGTAACCATGCCAGCACAGGACCTCAACATCCGGCTTCTTCACCTGTGGGATTGTTTGAGACCAGCCACCCGGACAGCTGATGAAACTGTGGGTTTGCACAACCGAAGAATTTCGGCATAAACTGTCAGAAACCATCTCAGGGAAGCTCATCTGCGTGCTTGTCGTCCTCACCAGAGTCTTGAACTGACTGCAGTTCGGCGTCGTAAAACCGACTTCAGTGGGCAAATGCTTACCTTCGATGGCCACTGGCATGCTGGAGAAGTGTGCTCTTCATGGATGAATCCCGATTTCAACTGTACTGGGCAGATGGCAGACATTGTGTATGGCGTCGTGTGGGCGAGTGGTTTGCTGATGTCAACATTGTGAACAGAGTGCCCCATAGTAGCGGTGGGGTTATGGTATGGGCAAGCATAAGCTACGGACAATGAATACAATTGGATTTTATCGATGGCAATTTGAATGCACAGAGATACCGTGATGAGATCCTGAGGCCCATTGTCGTGGCATTCATCCGCCACCATCATCTCATGTTTCAGCATGATAATGCACAGCCCCATGTTGCAAGGATCTGTACACAATTCCTGGAAGCTGAAAATGTCCCAGTTCTTCCATGGACTGCATACTCACCAGACATGTCACCAATTGAGCATGTTTGGGATGCTCTGGATCTATGTGTATGACAGCATGTTCCAGTTCCCGTCAATATCTGGCATATTCGCGCAGACATTGAAGAGGAGTGGAACAACATTCCACAGGCCACAATCAACAGCCTGATCAACTCTATGTGAAGGAGATGTCACGCTGCATGAGGCAAATGGTGGTCACACCAGATATTGACTGGTTTTCTGATCCACGCCCCTACCTTTTTTTGAAGGTATCTGTGACCAACTGATGCATATCTGTATTCCCAGTCATATGAAATTCATAGATTAAGGCCTAATGAATTTATTTCAATTGACTGATTTCCTTATATTAACTGTAACTTGTTACATGTTGCATTTCTATTTTTGTTCAGTGTACATTCCTACATTAGGAATTGCAAAGAGCTTAAAGGCCATGTAGAAGTGTTACCAAATACATAACGGATCATGAGTCATGACGAGACACTCAAACCCTACCAAGTATACTAACCTCTGATACAAAACTATTTCTGCTATGTATGCAACTGGAAAATTGGTATTGAAACACAAGGTGGATGGGAACGTGCAGGAAGTAAGAATTCAACCTAATACCTCATAAACAGTTTAACCATATTTTGAGGTTGTACAATCTTACGTGACTAGTTAGACTGGAAAATCAGAAGAATAAGACCATAATGTATTAGGTTTGGTTAAGAATCACTAATGTCGAGTGTTGTCACGTCTCCTCCTGTTGCTCCCCTTCGGCACTCTGATTCGCCGGCCTACTGAGCCACCGGTCTGAGCGCACCACCTTGGCAACACCAGAATGGAAACCCAATTCACCCTAATCACCTCCAGCGCACCTGCACCTCATCATCTCATCACCACCCCTATATAGCCCTGGACTGTTCTGTATGATGATGATGTGTGTGATTGTTTAGCTTCGTGTCGTTTACTCTATCTTTGTTATTTATCTTTATCATTGTTAAGTAAACATTGACCTTGTTAATCCCTGCGTCTGCATCCTGCCTCTTCGTATACTCAGTACGCGTCACAGAATCACACACCAAACGAAAATGGCCAAAAAAGACGGAGGACTGAGAGCATGCATTGACTACAGGGGGCAGAACACAGTCACCATCAAGTCCCGGTACCCCCTCCCTCTGGTTCCGTCAGCCATCGAGCAGCTACGAAGGGCCCATGACTTTACCAAGTTGGACCTGAGGAGTGCCTACAACCTGATCCGAATCCGGGAAGGAGACGAGCGGAAGACGGCATTCAGCACTACCTCAGGCCACTATGAATACTGCGTCATGCCCTACGGCCTCGCCAACGCACCTTCTGTGTTCCAGTCCTTCGTCAATGATGTGTTCCGGGACATGCTGAGTAGACAGGTGGTGGTGTACATCGACGATATCCTGATCTACTCGGCTACGTTCGAGGAGCACGTCAGGGACGTCCGAGCTGTCCTACTCTGCCTCCGGGAACACAGCCTGTTGGTGAAGGGGGAGAAATGTGAATTCCACCAACAGGCCATCTCCTTCCTGGGATACCGGATCAGTCCTCAGGGGGTGTTCATGGAAGGAGTGAAGACGGACGGCGTCAGGTCATGGCCAGTTCCCACCACCATCAAGGGCCTACAGAGCTTTCTGGGCTTCACTAATTTCTACCGGTGTTTCATCAGGTCCTTCAGCTCCATAGCCGCCCCACTCACCTCTCTCCTTAAGGGTGGGCCTCAGAAGCTGGCCTGGAACCCTGAGGCTGACGCTGCCTTCAAGAGGCTAAAGGAGAGGTTCACCATAGCGCCCGTCCTAAAACACCCAGATCCATCTCTTCCTTTCATCCCAGACGTGGACGCATTGGAGGAGGGCGTGGGTGCGGTCCACTCCCAGCGGCATGGTAAGCCAGGTATCCCTGTGCTTTTTTCTCTAAAAAGCTTACCCCTGCAGAGAGGAACTATGGAGTTGGAGACAGGGAGCTGTTGGCGGTGGTCCTCGCTCTGGAGGAATGGAGACACTGGCTGGAGGGCGCAGTCCATCTATTCCGTATTCTTACTGACCACCGGAATTTGGAGCACATACTGGCAGCGAAACGGATTAACTCTCGTCAAGCCAGGTGGGCCCAATTTCTCACTCGCTTCCAATTCATTCTGTCCTACTGCCGAGGATCCCAGAATGTGAAGGCCGACGCACTCTCCAGGATGCACCATACCGGAGAAAGGAAGGATCTGGGGGGTCCTATCCTGCCCTCGTCTCTCATTGTTGCTCCTGTCATTTGGGATGTGGACGAAGACATCCGCCTGGCGGCTCAGGAGGACCCAGCACCTGCCAACGCCTCTCCGGGGGCGCGTGTATGTACCCACCAGTGTCCGTGACCGCCTGCTGATCTGGGCGCACACCACCCTTACGGCAGGGCACTCTGGTATTACACGCACCCTGCATTCTCTAGCCCAAAAATAGTGGTGGCCCACCTTGGCTTCTGATGTCTCCCGCTTCGTCAACTCCTGTTCCGTATGTGCCCAAACGAAGACACCTCAGAACGCCCCGGCAGGCAAACTAGTTCCTCTCCCAGTGCCTCAGCGACCTTGGTCACACCTGTCCATAGACTTTGTCACGACCTTCCACGTTCTGACGGCTTCACCACAGTCATGGTGGTCGTAGATCGATTCTCCAAATCATGCCGTTTTTTGCCACTAACTGGTCTTCCTTCTGCTCTCCAGGTCGCTGAGGTCCTGTTCCAACAGGTCTTCCGGCATGTGTCTCTCCTCAGGCCGGTGGTTCCTGGTCCTCTGGCGGATGCCGTCCCACGGGGTACACCTCCTCCGCCCCTGGACATTGACGGGAGTCCGGCATATGCGGTGAGGGACCTACTGGACTCCAAGTTCCGTGGGGGACGGTTCCATTACCTGTTGGACTGGGAGGGGTATGGTCCTGAGGAGAGGAGCTGGGTTCCAGCTGGGGACGTTCTGGACCCCAACCTAATTCGGGACTTCCACCGACACCCCGCTCCTCGTCCTCGGGGTCGTCCTCCTGGTCGTCCTACTGTCACGTCTCCTCCCGTTGCTCCCCTCCGGCGCTCTGATTGGCCGGTCTACTGAGCCACCGGTCTGAGCGCACCACCTCGGCAACACCGGATTGGAAACCCAACGCACCCTAATCACCTCCAGCACACCTGCACCTCATCTCATCACCACCCCTATTTAGCCCTGGACTGTTCTGGATGATGATGTGAGGGATTGTTTAGCTTCGTGTTGTTTACTCTATCTTTGTTATTTCTCTTTGTCATTGTTAAGTAAACCTTGACCTTGTTAATTCCTGCATCTGCGTCCTGCCTCTTCGTATGCTCAGTACGCGTCACAAGTGTACCTACATTTTCATTGCAGTAATTTGGATACCAATACATTTAAAATGCAACACAACAATACTGTTGGTCTTTTATTTTTATGAGTTTTTTAAACAGGACTTACCTGCCATTTACCATAACATTCTGTGGTAACAATAGATACCAGATACTTATAGTCGCTAGTGAAAGTCTACACACCCCTTGCACAATCTTCACATTTTGCTGCCTAAATCAAAAAATTGATACATTTGGTGGTGGGGGGGGGATTTCTAAAAAAAAAAGTGGATCATCAACATTGCATTCACTCCACATTACTAAATCATCCATTCTGTTTGCAATAAGGCAATACTACAAGACAACACACAACTACAGGTTTGGGTCAAATTGAATACAACACAGAGTTATGGGTATGCTTGTCATCCGCAGGGACTGGGGAGTTTGTCCGGATCAAAATAAATATGAGAGGAGCAAAGCCCAGGTAAAAAGAGAGAGGTAAACCTGTCTCAGTCTTCTGGAAACCTAACCCTGGGATAGAGTTTTATTTTTCAGTGGGACAATTACACAAATGCCAAAGACCCACCAGAATGGCATTCCAAGAGGTGTTGAGTGTTCCTGAGCAGTCTCTCAATGTGCTTGAAAATCTGAGACAAGGTTTGAATATCGCTGTGCATCAATGATTCCCAACCAAATTTACTGAGCTTTAGCAATTTTGACAAAAAGGATACACACTGAGTGTACAAAACATGAACACCTGCTCTTTCTTTTTTTTGTAATTATACTTTTTATTGTTTATTTTCATGATATAACAATGCAATTGAATTACATTTAACACTAAACAATAACTTGACAGACATTAATATATATACAATAAAGAAGATAGAAAAGGAAATAAACGTTTCATTTTTTACCCACAACCCCCCTCCCCATAACAACTATTACAACAAAAGGAAAAACGAAACAAACAAACAAAAAGACCCTACCCCTACCAGTCATCTATGTACAGTATGTCTATAGTCTATCAGGTGATTACATATTGTTTTCTCTTTCTATCTCTGAGAGAAAATGTCCCCAGATGTCAGAAAGGTTATTGAGTTTACCAGAAATGTTATAAATCAATCTTTCATATGAAGCTGTTTCTGCCAAGCCTATGTACCATTCCTTATATGAGGGAGGGTCCTTCTCCCTCCAGTGTCTCAATATGACTATTTTGGCTGTGGTTAGAGAAACTTTTAGCCAGTTTAAACATGAGCTTCTCAGTCTATCAATATCCTTAGTGATATTCAGTAATAGCAAAGCAGGATTTGCAAGTATTGTGGTACCCAGAATATCCCCAATCTTTTCCATTACCTTCTGCCAAAAGGTATGCAAGCTTGGACAGTTACAGAGCATATGGATCATGTCACCTGTACTTGACTGACATCTCCAGCATAGGTTGGATTCTATCAAACCGGTTCTGATCAACCTCAGAGGAGTCCAATAAATCCTAGTGAACACTTTATAGACTGGCCAGGTGAACTTGACACAACATGGGCCAACATGGGCCAACATGGGCCGACATGGGCCAACATGGGCCGACATGGGCCAACATGTTTTGTGTACGTTGGCCTAAAAGTTGTGCAAAGTTAGTATAATCGTATTAAAAATGATTCACAGCTGTAATGGCTGCGTTACAAGGTGCAAGACATCTGTTTTTGTTCATGTGTTAATTTTGAAAAATATCGTTTTCTTTCACTTTGAAAATGTTGAGTATGTTTCAAATTCAAAAGAATCCAAAATATAATTAATGAGTATTTATTAGGTAATTGCCATTTACCATGTGATATCACACAGTAAAATAAATACCGGATTAATAGAGACTGTAAAATGAAGTATAACAACATTTTACATTTAATTCACACCGTAAACTTAATGGCTATGTTTACAGGCTATTAAGTGTCAGATCAGTCAAAGGGTGACGGTGTCAGCCACTCCACTCAATCTCTATTTACCTCTCTCACTGCATAGTAACATCTATTCTTAAATTGCATTTAAAAATAGGTGGTCTTCACTCTTCCGTCCATTTGGCTATATTGGGTTCAGGATATAAAGTTCAAATTCTGACAAGATGTTGGTCTAATTCTGTGCTCTCCTATTTTTTTAATGACGAATGTGGGAAAACTATAAAAAATACTATAAATGAGTTACATAACATCATCGAACACTTTAGAAAAATCACGTCCTGTACATCCATACAGACACCTACCCATCTAGTTAGTTCATCCAGATTTTAGAGCTAGTATTGAAAGAAAAATAAAGCAGAAACCCTGCCACCTTTTTTGGTAAACACTCTCAAATTGATAAACAGAGCTATGGATGCAAAGACTGACCATCCATGAGATAAAAATGATATGTTGTTTTGAAGCTATACAGCATTTGTTTACAAGAACATTGTTTGCAATCAATGAAGTAAATAAAACAAGCTTATATTTTGGGTTCTAATGGGTTACGACAGTTGAACTAAGCTCATGCATAAGTTATATTCTTCAAGAATCAATGGCGATGTATCATTAATTTAAAAGTCCCAAAATGGATTTAGCAATCCCATTTAAGGGCCAAATCCAAACTTAAAGTCTGTGCATATATCTCACATTTCTGTGCAACCTCAGATTAAAACCAATGCATTTAGGCAACGTGTTAATGCATGTGTATTAAGTTCAGATCTGGCCGTAAGTGTGCGATGTCCTTAGGGAGTTGGTTCGTGTTAGTGTGTGGACCTTTGGGGTGTTAGTTGAAAGTGACCCCACCACCTCTCTGCCTGTTGAACAAAGGGTATCAAGTTCCTCCCTCTGTCTCACTTTCTTCACTCTCATCCCCTCTATCCTGTTCTCTCAGTGCATTTCAGCCCTGTCTGCAACTATATCCCTCGGTGGGCCCACTGGGCTGGCGTGCTCGTCTCTTTCACAGATTTACACTAGTGCTGAGCAGCAGGGGACTTGTCTCCACGGTGACACTAGCTGTCAAGCCAGTCGCATTCTGCTAGCTGAGGAGGCGGTGACGAGCAGTAATGAAGACATTCCTTCAGACCCGCTTTTAAACCACTAGATGTCAGTGAACAGGAGGCAGGCAAAAGTGTCAGATAGCATAACCCTAGTGGCACACTATCCAGTTGGGTCAGGCTCTGTTGACCATTATAGCGTATATAGCTTCTGAGAGCCTTATTGGTACATTTAGAGGGGCCTGGAGAGGGGGAGTAAATTATGAGAGGGAGACATTGGATTGGCTAAATGTTCCATGTCGATAGGCCAACAAAAGTGGGGAAAATAGAAAATCATTAAGAATTCTATATTGTTCAATCTTTATGGTCTCACAGACAAAATGTTTGTTTTTAATCAGGGGTAGGAGTGGTGAGGGGGTCATCCGGCCACTTGTTTGGGTACGCTCATTCACCGGTTATTAATAGCTCTGATATCAAACATAGGAACTAAATTAATTAATATAGTACATACATGTACAGTTGAAGTCAGAAGTTTACATACACCTTAGCAAAATACATTTAAACTCAGTTTTTCACAATTCCTGACATTTAATCCTAGTAAAAATTCCCTTCTTTGGTCAGTTAGGATCACCACTTTATTTTAAGAATGTGAAATGTCAGAATAATAGTAGGAATGATTTATTTCATCTTTTATTTATTTCATCACATTCCCAGTGGGTCAGAAGTTTACATACACTCAATTAGTATTTGGTAGCATTGCCTTTAAATTGTTTAACTTGGGTCAAATGTTTTGGGTAGCCTTCCACAAGCTTCCCACAATAAATTGGGTGAATTTTGGCCCATTCCTCCTGAAAGAGCTGGTGTAACTGAGTCAGGTTTGTAGGCCTCCTTGCTCGCACACGCTTTTTCAGTTCTGCCCACAAATCTTCTATAAATTTGAGGTCAGGGCTTTGTGATGGCCACTCCAATATTTTGACTTTGTTGTCCTTAAGCCATTTTGCCACAACTTTGGAAGTATGCTTGGGGTCATTGTCCATTTGGAAGAACCATTTGCGACCAAGCTTTAACTTCCTGACTGATGTCTTGAGATGTTGCTTCAATATATCCACATAATTTTCCTTCCTCATGATGTCATCTATTTTGTGAAGTGCACCAGCCCCTCCTGCAGCAAAGCACCCCCACAGCATGATGCTGCCACCCCCGTTCTTCACGGTTGGGATGGTGTTCTTCGGCTTGCAAGTATCCCCTTTTTCCTCCAAACATAACGAAGGTCATTATGGCCAAACAGTTCTATGTTTGTTTAATCAGACCAGAGGACATTTTTCCAAAAAGTACGATCTTCGTCCCCATGTGCAGTTGCAAACCGTAGTATGGCTTTTTAATGGCGGTTTTGGAGCAGTGGCTTCTTCCTTGCTGAGCGGCCTTTCAGGTTAGGTTTCGATATAGGACTCGTTTTACTGTGGATATAGATACATTTGTAACTGTTTCCTCCAGCATCTTCACAAGGTCCTTTGTTGTTGTTCTGGGATTGATTTGCACTTTTCGCACCAAAGTACGTTCATCTCTAGGAGACAGAACACGTCTCCTTCCTGAGCGGTATGATGGCTGCATGGTCCCATGGTGTTTATACTTGCGTAATATTGTTTGTACATATACCTTCAGGCGTTTGGAAATTGCTCCCAATGATGAACCAGACTTGTGGAGGTCTACAATTTTTTTTCTGAGGTCTTGGCTGATTTCTTTTGATTTTCCCATCATGTCAAGCAAAGAGGCACTGAGTTTGAAGGTAGGCCTTGAAATACAGCCACAGGTACACCTCCAATTGACTCAAATTATGTCAATTAGCCTTTCAGAAGCTTCTAAAGCCATGACATCATTTTCTGGAATTTTCCAAGCTGTTTAAAGGCACAATCAACTTAGTGTATGTAAACTTCTGACCCACTGGAATTGTGATACAGTGAATTATAAGTGAAATAATCTGTCTGTAAACAATTGTTGGAAAAATTACTTGTGTCATGCACAAAGTAGATGTCCTAAATGACTTGCCAAAACTATAGCTTGTTAACAAGAAATGTGTGGAGTGGTTGAAAAACGAGTTTTTAATGACTCCAACCTAAGTGTATGTAAACTTCCGACTTCAACTGTATGTATCACGGTTGGGGTCAGTTCGATTTGAAGGCAGTCAATTCAGGAAGTAAACTGAAATTCCAAATTCAGTCATTGAAAAAAGGCATATATTGTCAATGACTTCTTAATAAACTGAAAAGTAGAAGCTCTTTATTTCAACACTTTTTATTTTTACGCCCATTTTTTGAAACCTTTAACCCTAACCCTGATATGTAAATGTAGGTCAAGAAAAGGTATCCTATTACATTGACATACATATGATACATTAAAATTGAAACAATATACTTTATATCATGTGATATAATATAATGACAAATAAATCTAACTAGAAATGGAAGAAGGAAAGAAGACAAAAGAGCATAACCCAGAGGTGCTTTCATTTAGCCTCTGGCTCAGGCCCTTTGCATGTGATTTAAGGCTTGCACACATCGCACCGAACGTGACTCTAGCGTTAGTCTGACGATCGTTCAGCGCGCTGTGTTTTAGGGACCACCTGCAGTAGACCTCTGACTGCCGACATTTTTCACTTGATTTTACATGTAAAGTTGTTGCGCATTCGGTTAGCAAATTACGTTCAGAGGTGCTAAATACTCTCGGCCAGCAAACACTATTAGTGTGTCTGAGCGCTTAATGGTAGCGTGAGAGGTGATGATTGGGGCAGCAGATACGTACATGAGGTGTAAGACAAAGTGCTAGAAAAGCGTCAGATGTTGCTATGCTCACAGCATAGTTTCCCTCTAACATGACAAGTATTCAACAAGTTTAATCTCATGGTAAAAGCAACCCCTTTCACCACTCTCTCCACCTTCTCACCCTCTCTTGTCTCCCCCACCTTATCACTCTTGGACTCACTTCATTTCCTTGGAATCCTCATTGGTTTCAAGTGACAGCCTCGCCCTCTCTCTCTCTCTCTCTCTCTCCCTCTCTCCCTACCGTCCTCCCTTGTGGATGGGTGACTTAAGTGCCAAGAGAGCTTTGAATGAGAGAGAGAGAGAGAGAGAGAGAGAGAGAGAGAGAGAGAGAGAGAGAGAGAGAGAGAGAGAGAGAGAGAGAGAGAGAGAGATAAAAGGAGTAAGCACAGCAAGCCCTCAGACTTCCAGCCGAGACGAGAAGGCACTGGGGATAGCCACTGGGATAGTCATGTCTGAAGCCGCTGATGCAGGTATGCACCTGAAGGATCATTAATTTAAATCAGTATGTGGAAATTATTTTAGTTAGAGGATGCATATCTAAGATGGGAGGGTGTAAAGCACTAATTTGTAAAATGTTAAAGGATTTTTACATAGTTGTTAGATATTTAGATAATTGTTCATTTGTTTTTCAAAAGTGGCGTACTGTACACATATTGTTGCAGTATTGAACATGCATTCTGATATATATTTAGGTCAATGTCCATAGAGTTATTTTATTGTTAGTAAAGACTACTTCATAGAAAACTCTATCTCCAAATTCCTCAATGAAAAAATTGGAAATTGTTGTCGTCTCATGAATTTAGTAAATTGAGTTGTCAATTTACTAAACAGTTACGAAAGTGAATTGCTTTGAGCAAATGCATAGATAATATGAATACATACTGTACTGAATATGACTTAAAATACATTCAATGCCAGAGCAATTTCCAAACAGTGTACACTGATGTAATTTGTAATATTGTCAGTAAGCTACAGTACATTTCTTAAACCAGACTGCATGGAATTCGGTTCCAGCTAGCAACAAACTGATTTGAAAATGTACTGCATATCTTAGGTTGGAGAGGACAATATAATGGAGGAAGAGCTTAGTACATACTGTATGTCATGTCAGAAGATGGAGAGAGGAACTGATGGCAGGTGCAAGGGAAGTGGTTTGAGGGACTAGTTTGCTGAGAGAGCAATTACTATACCTACAGGGGGTCTAACCTGATTGCCCTCTCAGTTTCGTCATTGCAGTACAACTTGAACTTGATCCAGATAATTACTATTGGTGTATGACACTATAGGGTGACCAAATGCATGTGATCAGATGAGCTAATCAGGTGATGCAATCATAGGCGATGGATAGCTTACATATGCCCTAGAAAACTGGTGATGTGTACAAGTTTAAAAGTGCAGGCTCTTGCACATGTGAAGTAAATAAACATATGTGATGATTGCTTTACTATGGAAAACTCAGCAGTCACTAAGTTTTATCAAATAAATTGTACTGTATCTGGGGAAGTTTTGAAAATAATAATAATGTATGAATAGTACAGTTCTGTGTAAGGCACATTCTGTGATTACATACAGATATATGCTCCCTCAAATGTAATATATATATATATATATATATATATAAACATACAAAATGCCAACTATAAGCTCTGATATCTTGTATGAGACTATAATACATAAATAGAAATGTAATAAATTGAGCTGATACCACAACCAATGGATTGGAACACTATCTACTTTATCATTTACTATCTGAATATGTGGTCATAACACTTAAGTAAATTCAGGTTGCTAGTTACGTGTCCAGAAGTACGTTTTTTTAATCGCTCCTCAGTTTTTTCAAATATTACAGCTCACACAAAAGCATATACCTCACCAATATTCACACATTTTCTGCACCTGTCCTGAAAAACACAAAAACATTTTCTTTCAAGGTTTTTTTTCATTTGTTTTTGTTCCACATTTGCTAGCTTGTTTCGCTCCAGACCATTGATTTATACACAAATGCATTCTAGGGAAGGCACACATTGGGAATTATTCCCATCTTGGAAGATTTCGTTTCTTGGTTACTTGGCAGGTCTGTCGGAAAGTTGGGAGATACACTGTTGTTTACGATGATGTCAGCTGATGACATCATATCGAAAATAAGCTTGGTAGCATCATGGCATTTGAATCCCAACTTTTCCTACCTATCAAGGTTAGACTGACATTTAGTAACCCAATAACGTTTAGGTATGTCATGACAGTTTATGAAAGACTTCAATCTTGTCATAAAACTTTGCACACTATATTTAGTGATGTGTGTCTATGGCGGATTTTAATATATGGTTGACTTCCTCTCCTCTGAGGAGCCATCTGTCCTCCCTTTTAACATCTACTTTGACCAAGTGTTACCGTAAATCACAATGCTGATGGTAACCTGAGCGACAGGGACTAGAAAAACAGAACGTGAGAGGGAGATGAGTTTTAATGACACCACGTTGATTTCAAAACAGGACGATTGGCCTAGTCTTTCTTTCATCGCTGCTCTACCCCTTTTTCCTCTGACGGAAAATCTCTATATTTCTTTGACACGTATCGCTGTCTGTTTTACACTGTGTTAGTCTTCAATGACAGTCTATGAAGTCTTGAAATGTAATATACAGTAAGCACTATTATGTTTTGAAGCTCCCACAGCTCCTTATCTTTATGAAGGCCTATTGCCACATTTCCAAGATTTCCAGACTCCTGTCCTACCCGCAGTCACCTAAGAAATAGTGACCACTGTAACCTGTAACCCCCATAAAGTCTCACCTCCTTCCCTCTACTCTCGTTATCTCCTTGCCATGTATGAACCCCCACCACCATCTTAGACCTCTCTTGACCTCGCCCTCACTCAACCGCTAACCTTTGACTGCACAGCTCAAATAACCACCACCCTCCCTGATTTACGGGTTCCTGTACATAAGGCTTACCAGAAAAAAACTCTAAATATAATATTATTTTGAAGGACAGATACAAACAGTTTATTTTGTATTTTATGAAAATACTCTGAAAATATATTACAGTTTTACAGCAAACTTCTGCCATAAAGAGTAAAAAAAATAGGAAATACCAATGTGTTCAACAGATTAACATGTATTTACATAAACAATTGATAAACAATTGGGGATGCTTTTCTGCCTGTCATTTTAGCTACTCAGGATACAGAATAATATACACTGTGTATATTTTACCTGTTTGTCCTTCAAACTACTTATCAATGACTTGGGGGGTCTTGCATTTCTGTGTCGTTCCATTATTAGGTAACCACACGGCCATTTCTTTCTTTCTTTCTTTCTTTTTATCACTGATATCTCTCTTCCCCCTTCTCCCAGTTAAAAATATCCCAACTTCACCTCTAACCTTTTTCCTCATCTACATTACTCCATCCATCTCAATAAGATATCACACCGGCATATCAGGTTTTATCGTATCCAACTTGCAAAATAATTAGCTATAAATCATGATCTAATCCTCCTTCTGTCTCTACAGATGTAGGATCTTAATTTTATCATCCTGTTGCAGGATAACTTTTCTGCAATGCAGGCAATTTAAAACTTGTAGTGTATTTGAGTTTTAAAAAGGCTTCTGAAGTTAGTAATTTCCAATTAGAAATGTCAGACTTGATTTTCCCTTATGAAAATGTATCAATCCCTACAAAACTGTCCATTAATTATAATCAACATAATAATTCCCTTTTCCTGTTGCTGCAGGATTATTTTCCTGCTGTAGCAAACTGGCTCAAATTAAGATATTTCATCAAATACAGTCCAACCCTTCCTATTTGAACTTCTAATTTCTCATACCACCCTTTCCCAACTCCTCCCGTCCCTCAAAAACTTGACAGGTCTGCTTTCAACATAAGTGGAGAGAGATCAGGAGAGAGTGAAGGGTGGCAGGTAGCCTAGTAGTTAAGAGCGTAGGGCCAGTAACTGAAAGGTTGCTGGTTTGAATCACTGAGCCAACTATGTGAAAAATCTGTTGACGTTCCCTTCTGCAAGGCACACTGGTAATAGCTACTGCTAAAATGTCAAATTAAATGTAGAGGTGACAGTTTGTTGGCCATAATTCCTTTCATCATTGCGGCTTGATGAAACATTATGGCGGCACACTAAACTCTTCTTCTCCCTCTCTCATGTTTCCTGTACATCCTTCTTTTGGTTTGACTCACTCTTATTTTGTCTTCCTCAATATGGCTTGTGCCATACACTTCCTGAAACCAGAAAAGGAAAACGTTGGCACTCAAAAAACGTCATTATTACCACCTCTTGCCACTATTACATTTTTGGGCCATATTGCATTGAATTGATTGCATTTCAATTCTTCAAGACATACAGTGCCTTCAGAAAGTATTGACACCGCTTTCCTTTTTGTTGTGTTACAGCCTGAATTTAAAATGGATTCAATTGAGATTGTATGTCACTGGCCTACATACAATACCCCACAATGTCAAAGTGGAATTATAATTACTTAAAAATGAAATGCTCAAATGTCTTGACAAATGGCAAGCCTAAATAAGTTCAGGAGTAAAACTTTGCATAATAAGTTGCATGGACTCACTCTGTGTGCAATAATAGTGTTTAACATAATTTTTTTAATGACTACCTCATCTCTGTGCCCCACACATACAATTATCTGTAATGTTCCTCAGTCGAGAAGTGAATTTCAAACACAGATTCAACCACAAAGACCAGGGAGGTTTTCCAATGCCTCGCAAAGGCCACCTATTGGTATATGGGTAAAAATAAAAAATAAGCAGACATTGAATATCCCTTTGAGCATGGTGAAGTTATTAATGACACTTTGGATGGTGTATCAATACACCCAGTCACTACAAATATACAGGCGTCCTTCCTAACTCAGTTGTTGGAGAGGAAGGAAACCGCTCAGTTACAGAGTTTAAAGGCTGTGATAAGACAAAAATTCAGATGGATCAACAACATTGTAGTTATTCTAATTGACAGAGTGAAAAGAAGGAAGCCTGTACAGAATAACAAATATTCCAAAACATGCATCCTGTTTGAAACAAGACACTAAAGTAATATTGCAAAAAAAGTGGCAAAGCAATTAACTTTTTGTCCTGATACAAAGTGTTATGTTTGGGGCAAATCCAATAGAACACATTACTGAGTACCACTCTCCATATTTTCAATCATAGCGGTGGCCGCATCATGTTATGGGTATGCTTGTAATCTTTAAGGATTGGTGAGTTTTTCAGGATAAAAAATAAACGGAATGGAGCTAAGCACAGGCAAAATCCTAGAGGAAACCCTGGTTCGGTCTGCTTTGCACCAGACACTGGGAGATAAATTCACCTTTCAGCAGGACAATAACCTAAAACACAAGGCCAAATCTACACTGGAGTTGCTTACCAATAAGACAGTGAATGTTCCTGAGTGATGGAGTTACAATTTTGACTTAAATCTACTTGAAAATCTATTACAAGACCTGCAAATGGTTGTCTAGCAATGACCAACGTGGTCCTCTGTAGCTCAATTGGTAGAGCATGGCGCTTGTAACGCCAGGGTGGTGGGTTCGATCCCTGGGACCACCCATACGTAAAAATGTATGCACACATGACTGTAAGTCGCTTTGGATAAAAGCGTCTGTTAAATAGCATATTATAATTATATTATTACCAACAACCAATTTGACAGAGCTTGAAGAATTTTGAAAATAATATAGGGGAAATGTTGCACAATCCAGGTGTGGAAAGTGCTTATAGACTTACCCAGAAAGACTCACACCTGTATCACTGCCAAAGGTGCTTCTACAAAGTATTGACTCAGGGGTGTGAATACTTATGTAAATTAATATATATTTCTGTTTAAAATGTTCTATAAATGTGCAAAGAAATTTGAAACATGGTTTCACTTTCTCATTATGGGGTATTGTGTGTCGATGGTTGAAAAAAATACATATTTTATCAATTTTGAACTCAGGCTGTAACACAACAAAATGTGGAATAAGTCAAGGGACTCCCCATTCTATGTTTATACCTTATCTGTCTTGTGTCTGTCATGGCTCTCTTCATGGCAACTTACAGTGAGCTCCAAAAGTATTGGGACAGTGGCACATTTTTTGTTGTTAGGGCACCAGACCAGGAGAGATGTCCGCCTCCCTGTGTAGGATTAATAAATCCTATCATCAGGACTGTCGTTTGAAATCACATTGATTTACCACAAGGCTTAACCGTTCCTCCAGATGTGTCCATAAAAGACGCCATATCTATGTGTCTGTGTATGGCCATGTTGCACCAGTGCTAGATCACATGCTCTGAGCTAAAGATAGCAAGACTGTAACTAAATATACAGTATCTGTTTCTATGTACATAATTTTATGGTATGGGCTGGCTTACCCCTATTACATCAGTCCCGGCCTAAAGTTCCTATTGGCTCAAGGCCAAGATGGGTGATTAGTGGGTCGAAGGTCCCTTGAGAGGTCAGAGGTGTGACCTGTAAACGGACACTTCACACCTCCAAGGCAGAGGGGGGAGAGAGCCCTTCCTCCTGCAGCAGACTGGCTTTAAATGTAATCAACTCTAGCTCAGGGGGAGAGGGGTTTTAACAGCTGCCCCTCCAAGTTAAAGGACCATATAATATGCCATTTAGCAGACATTTTTATCCAAAGCGACTTATAGTCATGTGTGCATAAATTTTTTCATTGACCATTCAGTCAATGTCCCAAAACTTTTGGAGCTCACTGTATGTCGATGACATTTTTACATTTGAGTTATTTAGCAGGTGCTCTTATCCAGAGCGAGTGCATACATAATATATTTTTTCATACTTGCCCCCCATGGGAATCGAACCCACAACCCTGGCATTGCAATCGCCATGCTCTACCAACTGAGCTACATCCCTGCCTGCCATTCCCTCCCCTACCCTGGGACAATTATGCACCACCCCATGGGTCTCCCGGTCACGGCCAGCTACGAAAGAGCCTGGATTCGAACCAGGATCTCTAGTGGCACAGCTAGCACGGCGATGCAGTGCCTTAGACCACTGCACCATCACTACACAGCATTTCTAGAAGGAAAATTCTAGTAAAGATATGAGTTGTCTGGTATTAATAAACCATATCATCAGGACTGTCATTTAAAATCACATTGATTTACCACAAGGCTTATCCGAAGCCTTATACGTGTCTGTGTATGGCCATGTTGCACCAGTGCTAGATCACATGCTCTGAGCTAAAGATAGCAAGACTGTAACTAAATATAGAGTATCTGTTTGTATGTACATACAGAACCAGTCAAAAGTTTGGACACGCCTACTCATTCAAGGGTTTTTCTTTATTTTTACTATTTTCTACATTGTAGAATAATAGTGAAGACATCAAAACTATGAAATAACACATATGGAATCATGTAATAACCAAAAAAGTGTTAAACAAATCAAATCTATTTTAGATTTTAGATTCTTCAAAGTAGCCACCCTTTGCCTTGATGACAGATTTGCACACTCTTGGCATTCTCTCAACCAGCTTCACCTGGAATGCTTTTCCAACAGTCTTGAAGGAGTTCCCACATATGCGGAGCACTTGTTGGCTGCATTTCCTTCACTATACGGTCCAACTCATCCCATACCATCTCAACTGGGTTGAGGTCGGGTGATTGTGGAGGCCATGCCATCTGATGCAGCACTCCATCACTCTCTTTCTTGGTCAAATAGCCCTTACACAGCCTGTAGGTGTGTTGGGTCATTGTCCTGTTGAAAAACAAATGATAGTCCCACTAAGCCCAAACCGGATTGGATGGCGTATTGCTGCAGAATGCTGTGGTAGCCATGCTGGTTAAGTGTGCCTTGAATTCTAAATAAATCACAGACAGTGTCACCAGCAAAGCACCCCCACACCATAACACCTCCTCCTCCATGCTTCACGGTGGGAACCACACATGAAGAGATCATCCGTTCACCTACTCTGCGTCTCACAAAGACACAGCGGTTGGAACCAAAAATCTCACACTTGGACTCATCAGACCAAAGGACAGATTTCCACCGGTCTAATGTCCATTGCTTGTGTTTCTTGGCCAAAGCAAGTCTCTTCTTATTATTGATGTCCTTTAGTAGTGGTTTCTTTGCAGCAATTAGACCATGAAGGCCTGATTCACGCAATCTCCTCTGAACAGTTGATGTTGAGATGTGTCTGTTACTTGAACTCTGTGAAGCATTTATTTGGGCTGCAATCTGAGGTGCAGTTAACGATAATGAACTTATCCTCTGCAGCAGAGGTAACTCTGGGTCTTCCATTCCTGTGGCGGTCTTCATGAGAGCCAGTTTCATCATAGCGCTTGATCGTTTTTGCGACTGCACTTGAAGAAACGTTCAAAGTTCTTGAAATGTTCCGGATTGACTGACCTTCATGTCTTAAAGTAATGATGGACTGTCATTTCTCTTTGCTTATTTGAGCTGTTCTTGCCATGGACTTGGTCTTTTACCAAATAGGGCTATCTTCTGTATACCACCCCTACCTTGTCACAACACAACTGATTGGCTCAAACGCATTAAGAAGGAAAGAAATTCCACAAATTAACTTTTAAGAAGGCACATCTGTTAATTGAAAGGCATTCCAGGTGACTACCTCATGAAGCTGGTTGAGAGAATGCCAAGAGTGTGCAAAGCTGTCATCAAGGCAAAGGGTGGCTATTTAAAGAATCTCAAATATAAAATATATTTTGATTTGTTTAACACGTTTTTGGTCACTACATGATTCCATATGTGTTATTTAATCGTTTTGATCTTTTCACTATTATTCTACAATGTAGAAAATAGTAAAAATAAAGAAAAACCCTTGAATGAGTAGGTGTGTCCAAACATTTGACAGGTACTGTATTTTATTATAATTTTATGGTATGGGCTGGCTGACCCCTATTACATCAGACCAGTGGTGTGGCTATGATCCGGTCGATGTTCCTCAGACTAGGTACCTTTTAGTCCTCGGGCTTGGTCTTGATCATGTGGCCGGCTTGCTTTAGCTTGAGTACTCCTAGTCTGCAGGAGGAGGTTTGTGCAAGGTCTTTAGCCGGTTGCATTCCAGTGCTCCTAGGGTTACGGAGCACTGCCTCCTTCTGTGATTTTGGCTATGATGAGACTGGTGAGACCAGTTTGCCACCTTGAGGAGCAGTTGGTCATTGCAGCTTAGCCATCCCATTCGCACTGTGCTCTTGGGGGCTGTGACAAGGTGACTAGTCATGGTCTCCTTGACTTGGATCTTGTGAAGGACGTGGAGGTGGCGTCCCTCACAGACGTTGCAGAGTTTCTTGAGGTTGCACTTCTCTGCTGAGTGCTATCGGCCACATCTTGTGCAGCGCTCCTCCTCCTCATCTAGGTCATTGCAGTAAGACAGTAAGGCTGGAGCTAGTCCTTAAACTTACGCCTAAGTGGCGAGGCTGGCTTTCCCCAGGGTGGACTCTGGTCGGTTCTGTGGAGAACGTTAGTGCCCCAGCTCTTCTGTGGCCTTACGCTCACACCTCTCTCTGGTCTCTTGTGCCCTGCCCTGAAAATCTGCCTCGATCTGGAGCCAATTCGCTAGGTCTGTGAGATCAGGACGCTCACCATCGAGCGGACAAGGATGGGGAATCTGCGGAGACACTTTGGATCATCCAGGCAGACATCAGCGGCGTCCATCGTGTGGGCGATCTCCTCCAGTGCCAGGTTGTGTGGGTGGCCCCACTGCTGCTCAAGGGCATCCATCGCTGCTGTATAGGGAGCTGGATTGTGCATGTGGGCCATGGCCATCAGTCGGGCATTCGGCAGCTTCAGTTGCTCGAGGAGGCAGTGGAACTTGACCACCTTGTTCACCTCAGAGCCTAGCAGGTCCTCCAGGGCCAGCTTCAGGAATACGAATTCCCGGCAGTCATCTCACGTGATATATGGGAGAGATATTTTGGTAGCCTACAGCATCGAGCCTTCTCTTTTCATCAGGAGTCATTTGCTTTCCAACCTGTGTTTTCCCTCGATTGTATTTGAAATATTGCGAAAGGCCTGTTTTGTCTGCATGCTGTTATTTCACAGATTGGCCGTGCGTAACCGACTGTAGGCTATGCCTTGTTATTGGGCTACAATCCACAGCTAAGCTATTTTTAAAAATAAGCTATTGTTCCTCTGTGGCTAAATTATAGGCCTTCTCATGGTGTAGTAGGCTATTCTGAATGATTTCATTTATTTCTGAACAGACAGCAGTAATTCTATAACTTTGGCAAATGTATTTAAATGTATCAGGGGTGTTGCAGTTCCTTCAGAACCCTTTGTGCGGCTATGGTTCTCTAAGAAAATGAATGATGAAGTGCAAGGCTGGAGAGATGAGAGTTGCAGGCTCATGTCTATCAGAGCAGAGAGGGAGAAAGATCATAGAAAGTGAATGTCATTCTAGTTATGTGAGAGATACTGTTGCGCTTCTCACAAAGCCACAACCATGCGTTGGTCTCAAACATAGGTTACAATGTTGCGCAAACCATAAACCCGGGCCGGCCCAACCCAAATCAACTCTTATAATATTAGGCCAGGGCTGAAAATCTACTTTTCCACATTACGTTTTTTTGTGGTGGCAGGATAATTAACGAGAGTATGCACTGAAATAGTGAATGGAGGCCACTTTCCCGCCGGTACGTTTTTCACTCATGTTGGGTAGGCTACTCCGGTTCCGGTAATTTCGCTGCGCCACATGTGATATTCCGCCCAAACTCTGAATGCCATGGGCTGTCCAACCCTGTTCCTGCAGCTACCCAGTGCTTAATTTGGGAAACCAAGTGAAATCTGTTCGGGAACATCGATAGTAACATATTTTCACAACTAAACATATTTCATGAAACTGTTGACATCCCTCTGAAAGGGCAACAAGTGAAGAACAAACACCATTGTAAATACAACCCATATTTACTTTTGTACTTTAACTATTTGCACATCATTACAACACTGTACATATAGCCATAATATGACATTTGAAATGTGTCTATTCCTTTGAAACTTGAGTTTAATGTTTATTGTTCATGTTTGATTGTTTATTTCACTTTTGTTTATTATCTATTTCACTTGCTTTGGTAATGAAAACATATGCTTCCCATGCCAATAAAGCCCTTTGAATTTAATTTAATTGAAAGCAATGAAGAGAGGGGAGGAGATGGAAAGTCATGGTGGTGAGATAGTATTTAGTTAAAGGTAATGTGTCAGTCTATTAATTATGAAATTAAAAAAAGCCCTATTACTAGGATATTCAAAATCTAAAACAAATTCACTATACTTGTAGGCTAAATCTGATTTTGTATTTATTTAGGCTTGACCAATTATGTACCAAAGATATCTTAAATCAGTCTTTTTTTATGTTTTTCTGCCATGTGTAATATGTGGTTGGCTATGTATTGTATAATGGGACAATCATTATTTTAATTCCGTTTATTTTTTTGAGCTTGGGCTCATATTTAGGCTTATGCTTATGCATAAACTCTAATATGCATATGGGTGTTTTGAATTAATCATCGCCTTAGAAAGCACTGTCCATTTCGTTGTATTAGGCTTTGAAACAACATCCGCAAGACCATGTCTTCCACTCAGTTTCAACCTATTGTTGAACTTCTTTCTTCAAATTGATCAATCAGTGAGGTTAGTTTTTAAAGCACATACAGTTTTGATTATAAGTATTTGATGTCATTTTCAATCCCATTTGCAATGATGTCAGAGTGGTTAGAGGGACAATAGAGCCCTGAGTACCAGGCCTTTAGCGACCTGAAGATCATTAGCAAGTTGGGTAGCCTAGCATGACTCAACGGTCATGTAGAACTTTACTGTGGTCATGACTAATGACTCAAGCAACAGCCCTAGGTACCACTAGGGCTGTGTCTGTCCTTCATCTCGCCAGAGTAACCGTCCCCTATCCAGGCTAAAAGGAACGTGAAAAATAGAGCGCCACCTGGTGGTTGCTCCAAACATCATGGATGTTAAAAACCCTCTCCCCCTGAGCTAGAGTTGAAGAGTTCATTTCCATAATACAATATCCACCAATTTTTCACATTTGTGTTTATTAATCAGAAATGATTCATGCGTGTGTAAAATATTACTGTTCTCAGAAGTTTTATTCATAGATTTTAGATTTGTATGAAAAGGAGTTTATATTTTTAGGGGGTAGATCATCTTTAATATTGCAGATAGATTGTAGCTTCCATCAATGTAATTGTCTGCATCATTTCCAATTCCCCATATATTTTTTGGTAAATATATACACATACATACACACACATACATACATACACACATACAGTACCAGTCAAAAGTTTGGACACACCTACTCATTCGGTCCGGGGCTTTCCCGTGTCCATTTCGGTCCGGGGCTTTCCCGTGTCCATTTCGGTCCGGGGCTTTCCCGTGTCCATTTCGGAACGGGACCTCTAACTCCCATAACTATTACATTCAGATTATTCAAATTCATAAAGTGTTTAGAGAGTGATTAGAGGGACAATAAAACACTGAGTCCCAAGCCATTAGCAAATTGGGTAGGCTACGCATCAACGCCATTCATTTGCGCAGTTTTGGATGGGATTACCGTGACCAACCGTCACATGGAATTTGACTGCGGTCATGACTCCTTTACTGCTGGTGTGGCGGTAAAACGGTCATCACGATAGCCCTACATCCGTAATAATAATATGCCATTTAGCTCACGCTTTTATCCAAAGCGACTTACAGTCATGTGCGCATACATTTTTAGGTATGGGTGGGCCCAGGGATCGAAACCACTACCCTGGCGTTACAAGCGCCATGCTCTACCAAATGAGCTACAGAGGACCACCCATGGATCACCAGAGGCCATCATATGTGCCATCACTAGCACATTAGAGGCTGCTGCTGCCTATTGAAATCACTGGCCACTTTAAGAAATGGAACACTAGTCACTTTCATAATGTTTACAGTCACTTTAATAATGTTTACATATCTTGCACTACTCATCTCATATGTATATACTGCATTCTATTCTATAATATTCTACAGTATCTTAGTCCATGCCGCTCTGTCATTGCTTGTCCATATATGTATATTTTCTTAAATTCCATTCCTTACTAGTTTTGTGTGTATTAGGTATATGTTGTGAAATTGTTAGATATTACTTGTTAGATATTACTGCACTGTCGGAGCTAGAAGCACAAGCATTTCACTACATCTGCTAAACACGTGTGTGTGACAAATACCATTTGATTTGATTTGATTTGTTGAACCAAGTCATGCCCTCAGTGACTCCAACCTATCAGATGATTTGAGTTGGCAAAAGTAGGTGTTATGAAGTCTCATTATCTCTTCTACATCAGGAATACCACATACTGAATCAGAATCTCAAGTATGTCCATGACATCTCCTGCTGGTGTTAAGCTAAAACAACTTGGATACAAAGTGAGTTGGTATTAGTGCACCAGCTGTGTCATGGCACTAGGACTGGAGGAGCCTCCATTTCCCTAATGCGCTGGACTCTTCTGGCATACTGAAGAGTGTTTTACAGATTTACACTTACTCCTCTAACAGGGTATCAGGGGCATTCACACAACAGTGGTAGCCAGATAATAGCCCGCTGTCTGTATTATCCAATTACTTCCTATTGCAAGATGTATTTTTACGTAGATGTATGAAGCGGATGTAAAAAATAAATAAAATGTGAGCACATTCTGAAATGTACTTAGAGCAATAAAAAGTGTTATGTGATAACCATTAGTTCTATCTGATACTTACCTAAACACACTGAAGTCAACACAATAAATAAATACCTGGTATCAAACAGTGCATTATGAATCCAAAAGAAACAAAAGTTGGTAACAAAAGGTGTAATTCATGTAAAATGTAATTATTAGACAAAGATACCAGGTAAAAAGCAGACTGTAAAACAAAGTGTAATCTAAATTGGTGAGAAGAAGAACATTTTAAGAACATTTAGAATAACAACATTGGACCAATAAGGATGGTCAATGTATATATTCTAGATCGATCAAAGGTCTTCCTGGAACGAAAAATGTACTTTAGCAGGAGCTTTGGGGTAGAAAGAGACAGCCTGGCTGAAGACTGCAGTAGAGGCCAGCTTTTACTATTTAGGACAATGATGGGCAACTCAGGGAGAACTGACATGACTTCAGCAAGGACATAATACAATGTCCCTGGCTTTTTCCATCCGCCACGGTAATCCAGTCAGGCCTGAGAAATCGTTGGGAGCCAGCTATATGATATGCATGATGCATCTATTTCATATTATAGGTTTTCTTACAAGCTTTCTGCCTCAACCAATCCAAAGTCGGTCCCCTGTCCAATACCCCTGATAGGCAAAAGGCTGGCTGGACAGAAACCCGGCCGAACCAGAAAGAGGAGTCATATCCGGCAGAGCAGATAGCACGGTCCCGTTCCTGAAATATCTACTGTAATTGATCCAACGACCCTGAGGTCACAGTGAAATGTGGGGTCAGATATCAAATTTAAGGGTAATGCAGGCTGTGTTTCACAGTCTCCTACAAATTATACTGGTGACGATTTTAAAGTGTATATAAAAGTCTGGTCTCTTCCACTCTAGAGTTACACTCCAAAGAAGTGAGCAACACAGTAAAATGAAACACTAAACTAAACATACCTGGTCTAACGTCATTGCATGGACCATCTGTTGCAAACAAACAGCAAAAGCTGCGAGGGAAAGACAAATATTGAATACAACTCAGTCTTATCACCTTATGTCCAAAATTAGGCATCTCGAAATACCTAAGTATTGTCCGAAAATGTTGTGTACCTTTGACAATAAAAAACAAGCTTTTTTTATTGAAATGCCATTTTTCTCAATTTAAGTGGTAAGCATTGCTTTAATTGTAATGGTTTCATAGTTGTAATCGTGCATACATTATTGTAACACAGGCAATTTATGTTTTCCATTTCAGATCAGGTCATGTGAATATTTATTAAGGAATCAACTGAGGATCAACCATGTTTTCCTTACAGTCTTATCAACAATTCTGATGTGTGTGTACTGTGTGTTTCTGTTTTTTAGTGAAGCCGGAGGGCGAGGGTGAGTAACCTATGGTGGTGACTTTGAGTGCATTACAGTGGCATAGTTAGACATGATAATGACTCACACTTTCACATTTGTCCATGTCTTCTTGTCAACTGGCCATGTCTTGCAACAGAGCAGGCCCCACCTCCTGCGGCAGAGGGTAAGTTACAGGTGCTACTGTACAACAAAGCCATGTCTCCATCTGTTATTATTGTGCATATGAAGGGGCTGCATGGCAGAGTGGACTGATGTACCTAAAACATGTAACGAAAACATCCGTACCATGATAATGTAATATCATATTACCTATTGTCTTATTTTCATGCATTTGCAACACCCATATAAAGATATGAGCATATTGTCATGGTTTTGACCAGTACTGATGATTGGTTATATACTGTCCACTTCTTCTTATCTAAACATTTTTTTGTTTGCCTTCTCAGGAGAAGCGCCAGCAGAAGGTAAGGTGATTATGTCTAGTATAGACCCCAGTTCAGTGTCAATAAAGCCACCTTTCTATTGTCTTCATACAATGGTTTAGAATGCAACACTTTTAAACACTTGTGTAACACTGAAAATGTGATTCTAAAACGATCAGTTAGCACTAAACCCAACGCCACTAATAGAACATTAATGAATATGTAGTCACAACTAAATCAGCTGGCATACACAATCAAACCTAAATATCCCCCAAATCAACTCAAATGTATAGACTCAGACCCTGAATCACAAATGAAAGTGCAAAAATTACATCTCTGTTTTAGTCTAGCAACAATGTCTTTTAGCCTGGTGAAACCAGCCAGAATGCTACATTCCTCTGATTAGTTGAAGGTGATCCAATCGCTGACAAGTTAGTTTTGAATAATTCCCGTTATTAGACATAAACTCAAACAGTTTAAATATGGAGGAATGCCAGACTGACACGTGCAGTGAAAAAGACTACCTCATGAAGCTGGTTGAGAAAATGCCAAGAGTGTGCAAAGCTGTCATCAAGGCAAAGGGTGGCTATTTGAAGAATCTCAAATATAAAATATATTTTGATTTGTTTAACACTTTTTTAGTTACTACATGATTCCATATGTGTTATTTCATAGTTTTGATGTCTTCACTATTATTATACAATGTAAAGAATAGTAAAAATAGAAAAAAAGAAAAACACTTGAATGAGTAGGTGTGTCCAAACCTCTGACTGGTAGTGTACATATGTTAGCAGTTTTTTTGGCCTGCAGTTAAACAAAAATGCTTTAATATCTTTAGCTGAGGTGCCACCTGCAGAAGAGGGTAAGGAAAAAGCATCCTGCATAAACTTTGATCATGTGGTGTAATTTGTTGCAACCATGTGTTACCGTAGCATACATGGAAAACCTGTGATTTTCATTTTTCACGATAATTATTGTATTATTTACAGAAATATATATATATATATATATATATACACTGCTCAAAAAAATAAAGGGAACACTAAAATAACACATCCTAGATCTGAATGAATGAAATAATCTTATTAAATACTTTTTTCTTTACATAGTTGAATGTGCTGACAACAAAATCACACAAAAATTATCAATGGAAATCAAATTTATCAACCCATGGAGGTCTGGATTTGGAGTCACCCTCAAAATTAAAGTGGAAAACCACACTACAGGCTGATCCAACTTTGATGTAATGTCCTTAAAACAAGTCAAAATGAGGCTCAGTAGTGTGTGTGGCCTCCGCGTGCCTGTATGACCTCACTACAACGCCTGGGCATGCTCCTGATTAGGTGGCGGATGGTCTCCTGAGGGATCTCCTCCCAGACCTGGACTAAAGCATCCGCCAACTCCTGGACAGTCTGTGGTGCAACGTGGCGTTGGTGGATGGAGCGAGACATGATGTCCCAGATGTGCTCAATTGGATTCAGGTCTTGGGAACGGGCGGGCCAGTCCAACGCATCAATGCCTTCCTCTTGCAGGGACTGCTGACACACTCCAGCCACATGAGGTCTAGCATTGTCTTGCATTAGGAGGAACCCAGGGCCAACCGCACCAGCATATGGTCTCACAAGGGGTCTGAGGATCTCATCTCGGTACCTAATGGCAGTCAGGCTACCTCTGGCGAGCACATGGAGGGATGTGCGGCCCCCCAAAGAAATGCCACCCCACACCATGACTGACCCACCGCCAAACCGGTCATGCTGGAGGATGTTGCAGGCAGCAGAACGTTCTCCACGGCGTCTCCAGACTCTGTCACGTCTGTCACGTGCTCAGTGTGAACCTGCTTTCATCTGTGAAGAGCACAGGGCGCCAGTGGCGAATTTGCCAATCTTGGTGTTCTCTGGCAAATGCCAAACGTCCTGCACGGTGTTGGGCTGTAAGCACAACCCCCACCTGTGGACGTCGGGCCCTCATACCATTCTCATGGAGTCTGTTTCTGACTGTTTGAGCAGACACATGCACATTTGTGGCCTGCTGGAGGTCATTTTGCAGGGCTCTGGCAGTGCTCCTCCCGCTCCTCCTTGCACAAAGGCGGAGGTAGCAGTCCTGCTGCTGGGTTGTTGCCCTCCTACGGCCTCCTTCACGTCTCCTTATGTACTGGCCTGTCTCCTGGTAGCGCCTCCACGCTCTGGACACTACGCTGACAGACACAGCAAACCTTCTTGCCACAGCTCGCATTGATGTGCCATCCTGGATGAGCTGCACTACCTGAGCCACTTGTGTGGGTTGTAGATTCCGTCTCATGCTACCACTAGAGTGAAAGCACCGCCAGCATTCAAAAGTGACCAAAACATCAGCCAGGAAGCATAGGAACTGAGAAGTGGTCTGTGGTCACCACCTGCAAAACCAGTCCTTTATTGGGGGTGTCTTGCTAATTGCCTATAATTTCCACCTGTTGTCTATTCCATTTGCACAACAGCATGTGAAATGTATTGTCAATCAGTGTTGCTTCCTAAGTGGACAGTTTGATTTCACAGAAGTGTGATTGACTTGTAGTTACATTGTGTTGTTTAAGTGTTCCCTTTCTTTTGTTGAGCAGTGTATATATATATATATATATATATATATATATATATATATATATATATATATATATATATACTAGTGTATATGTCTTCTGTATGTTTAAGGATACTTTGCAGGTGGACACATAGTCTTGTGACTATGTGTCGGTGGGACATGTTTACGTATTTGTTGATATATGTGAATGAATATCTGTACCAACGTACCGTAAACATTATTTTAAGTGTGTAATTTTAAATGTGTGTGATTTTGTACGTGTGGCAGAATATTGTTTTACAATAATATCCATGCTGTAGTCTCTCTGTAAATAATTATGATTTTTCCTCAGCCGGAGAACAAAAAGCAGAAGATGGTAAGAGACACTATGTTTTATGTATTGAGTGTTCAGTGTTGATAGGTTTGGTTGTACATCCAGTATAACCTCAAAGATACACACTTCAGTTACGGAGTGACCGGTCAACTGAATGAGCAATATCAAACAGAAACATTTATTAACACATCATATAGAATTACTGTGGGCTACCGTACAGACAAACATTACATTTACATAAATGTTGTTGTCACGTGCCAAAACACATCAGACATTAACAGTATTTGGCTAAATGGTTACAAAATACATATAACAACAACAAAAACATATTCGTATCCCTGAGGTGTTACTGTACTGCAGTGTACAAGATGCAGTGTACTGTCCTGTAAAATATGCTATCATATGCACTTTGATGTCTGATGTAGTCCCGTGTTGATGACGTATCACCTGCTTTCTTGTGTTCTTCCATAGTTTTTTTGTTTTGTATCTGTATCATTATGTGATTTGTATTTTTCTGTCTTGTTTTTTTTATTTTTGTACTTATTTGATCTAACTTGTACAGAAGTAGGCAAAGTGTCTAAAGTACTTAAATTAATTTACTTAGTAAAGAAGATGTGGAAATGTATGTACTCTGTCAGCTGTGTGTTGGTTTGTTTGTGTTGCATTACATATGATTTGATAACTGTGTCTATGTATACACACGTTTGATGTGTGTTTGTTTGCACATACTAGTGGCATGTGTGCCAGGTTGGTTTGACTGCTGTATTTTTTAGGTATACAAAGTATATTGAAAGCATGTGCTTCCACACAGGAGTTGCTCCTAAGTTAATTAAGTCAGTCACCCAATTTAACACCAAATTATGGAATTTCTCGAATGGTGTCGCATCCCTCCAATAGAGACACTTGTAGAATGCCAAGGCACCAAGGCGCATTGAAGCTGTTCTGGCATCTCGTGGTGGCCCAATGCCCTATTAAGACAATTTGTGTTGGTGTTTCCTTTATTTTGGCAGTTACCTGTACATATGCATGCATGCATGTCTGTATGTACAGTGGGGTCTGAAATTGACACCATTGATAAAGATAGCAATAATGACTGGATAAAATAAATAATTCAAAAACTGAGCAATATTGTATGTTCAAACAAATGGGGAAATAATATTTCATACAATTTCTCAGAGAAAGAGATTTTGTTTAACAAGTAAATTTTTTTTCTCAAATAGGTAGGGATCAAAATTATTGACACCCCTAAAGATTCTTATAAATAAAGTACTCAAAAGTTTAGTATTTGGTCCCATATTCCTAGCACACAATGACTACATCAAGCTTGTGACTCTACAAACTTGTTGGATGTGTTTGCAGTTATTTTTAGTTGTGTCTCAGATTAAATTGTGCCCAAAAGAAATGAATGGTAAATAATGTATTGCATCATTTTGGAGTAATTTTTATTGTAAATGGCATCAAACACATGGAAATCATGTGTTTGATGTATTTGATACCATTCCACTTATTCCACTCCAGCCATTACCACGAGCCCGTCCTCCCTAATTAAGGTGCCACCAACCTCCTGTGTTCTAAACACTTTTACATGATTATGGATAATCCTGAATCAATCATGAATAATGATGAGTGAGAAAGTTACAGAAGGTCAAAGATCATACCCCCAAGGCATGCTAACCTCCCCTGTTATTGGTAATGGTGAGAGGTTAGCATGTCTTGGGGGCACTTGTATTAGTATACTGGACAAGATTATGTATGTATGTACGTAGGTGCCTGCATACAGGCTGTGTTCAGGTCATTGTAAACGTATAATACTCATAATATGGTATTTTGCAAAGTAAAAAAACTAAACATTTTAGCTGATGCAAAACCAGTAGATGAGAGTAAGGGAAAAGCACATTTCAGGAAATGTGTAGGAACTAATGAATGTAGACCATCTGACTATGAGTGTGTGTATGTGGTATGTGGACGTTATGGACACTGAGTGTACTGTATGTGTTTGTATGCATGTACTGCACTGTGCAGTATAAATGTTCCTCAGTGTGTTTACATTTGATATTAAAAATGATTAGATGAAATATCTGTATGTTTGAATAATTCCTCAGACTCTGGTATGTGTGGAACTATGTCATTCTCTAATTTTGGTGGTGTGTGAGCCCTGTTTCAGTCCCTCCTCAAGGAAGTTCAGTGTTTGCAGTTGAGTTGGTTCTGCATGCATCAGAATCGTATGTCCAATACACAGGAATGTGTATATTTGATAGTTTCCCAGTTAAAATTCTTCATTTTTCTCAGATGAAGCACCGCCTGAAGGAGAGGAGGGTAAGATACGTTTCACTGGACTGTATGAACTATCAGAGGATGCCTTTGTACTGTATGACTGCGAACACAACCTATGTGTCAACTGTCAACAGCAGACCTGGGTCAAATACATATAGGTCAAACACTTTAAAATATTTGTTCCGAGCTTGATTTAGTTTGCCCAGTACAATTGAACTAATGAAATAGCTGCAAAACTGCAAACTACAATAGCCCACCTCAAATGCTATCAAGTATTTGACATATGTATTTGACTCATGTATTTGTCCCCAATCTGGTCTATTTAAGCAAGGCCTGGGGGGTTGTGGTATATTGTGAATATACCACGGCTAAGGGGTGTACTTATGCATGAAGAGACAAATATGTAATTTTGCTGAACTATCCCTTTAGTTAATCAAAATTACATGCTTATATATTTGTTTCCTTACTTTAAAAGCAGTCTATGGACAAGGAGAGACTGCAAATAAGGAAATACATATATACAGTTGTAAATATATACAGTACATTCCTTTAATGGGGATAGCAGAAGAAACAACAATGATGTATTTGTATATTTTGTGTAATATATGAATGTTTGAATACTTTTGGATGTACAGTGTGTGGAATTTTGCACCATGCACAACATGTATGGGCCTGTACGTGTTGATTGCCTGAGTAATGAAAAATGTATGCACTCACTAACTCTGGATAAGAGCGTCTGATAAATGACTAAAAATGTAAAAAAAAATGTTATGCCATACAATGTATGTATGTATGTATGTATGTATGTACAGTTAATTGGTGTTATTTTAAAATTGTTTGCATATGGTTAAACATTCTATAATGGTTTTGTTTGGTCTTGGACATGGCAACACCATATCATTGTCTTTGATGGTGCATGATTGCAGCACAATAATTGTTTAGAATTAAATTGTCTGATTACTGTAGTTGTATTTTTCTCAAGGAGTACTTTGTATTCCCAGGAAAGGGAGAATGAAAATGTCATAATTTCCTTCTCTTTCCCAAGCAACTATGACCAGTGTTCATTATCAGAGGCAAAAGCTTGTACATTTTTTTATAATTTGATTTTTGGAAATACATATAGTATATGTATTGCAAATATTTATTTGGAAATATATATTTGGAATATAGCTACGAGCAGCAATGAACAGTGTTCACAGGATGAAAGAAAGGACACAACATCAGTTCGATAACAAAGCAAGCGCTATCATGTAGGAGCTACTGTATATTCCTTTATGTGCAATCAGTGAAAGCATTATCTCGCAATACCACAAGAATAACACAAGGGAAGTTTAGTCTAGTGCTTTAGGTCGGTTATCTTTGAATGTAGCAGATAATCATTATTAAAATAATTACTTAATGTATTGAGTTTATGTACCAATTCTGGGGTCAATTGGTTTATGTTAAGATTTGTTAAATATTTTCAGCATTAGTGTATTGGCATATTGCAGTCATCTTTGAATTCTGGGACTTTATTTTGTCAATCTGTTTATGTAAATTATTTAAATCTCAGTTGGTACACTCCACATTAGCGTTCCAAAATACTTCAATACACTCTCACAGCTGTAATACGCTGACTGCAAGAGGCAGGACTTCCTGTTTCAAATGTTCCCTAATAAAATATCCACTTTTCACTACGTTCTGACCACATAATAGGGCAACAATACAGTGGGGAAAAAAAGTATTTAGTCAGCCACCAATTGTGCAAGTTCTCCCACTTAAAAAGATGAGAGAGGCCTGTAATTTTCATCACAGGTACACGTCAACTATGACAGACAAAATGAGAGAGAAAAAAATCCAGAAAATCACATTGTAGGATTTTTAATGAATTTATTTGCAAATTATGGTGGAAAATAAATATTTGGTCAATAACAAAAGTTTCTCAATACTTTGTTATATTCATTTTAAATTAATTTTAAATTCATTAAAAATCCTACAATGTGATTTTCTGGATTTTTTTCTCTCTCATTTTGTCTGTCATAGTTGACGTGTACCTATGATGAAAATTACAGGCCTCTCTCATCTTTTTAAGTGGGAGAACTTGCATAATTGGTGGCTGACTAAATACTTTTTTCCCCCACTGTATACATAAGGTTTACATGCCTAATTTCATGGCCCCATGTCCATCAGTTCAGTTCTTATAGCCCTGGTGTGATATGGTGCCATCTAGTGCTGTAGCATGGCCGACTTTGAATGCAGCAACTAATCATTGAGTCTACAGTATATACCAAATCTGGAGTCAATCTGGTTTATGGTTCACGAGAAGAAGATGTTAAAAGTATTTTTAGCATTAGCATATGTGCTAAGATGCATCTATAGGTACAGTGTGGCTATATTTGAATGCAGCAACTACAGTATTTATCAAAACTGTTCAAGACTGATGTAATGAGTCTAAATACAAAATCTGGACTGAATCTGACGTATGGTTCATGAGGAGAAGATGATTGCAGATGATTTTGAGCATTAGCATTACATATGCAAATAATTAGTTGTTTATAGTTTCGTTGTGTTTTTAGATATCAATACCAAATTCAGTGTGGTTCATCTTAGGGACATCCATGGTAGCGATGACAAGTTTCAAGTTGATAGGCCACTGTGGAATGTATTTACAGTGGTTTAAATGGACATGTAAAATCAGATTTTTTTATTTGTCAATAACTTAGCCATCTTTTCATCAAACGTAAGTTAAGACGTACCATGTCCATACATTCCAAATTTGGTGTGATTTGGTACTGGTTCATGAGAAGAAGATTTTTTAAGTGTTTGGTAGAATATTTTTAGTATGGGCTAATATGCATCTAATGGTGAAGTGTGGCCATCTTTGAATGAATGCATCAATGTTATTTTCTCAAACTCTTTAGGGACTATTGTGATGAGTCCAAAGACCACATTCCGAGTGAATCTCACTTTTAGTCCATGAGAAGATTTTTGGGGGGATTATTTTAAGCATTAGTGTTACATAGTCCAAAAAGTGAATTGTTTCCTTATTTTTGTAAAGATATTAATGCCAAACTTAACATGGGTCATCACGGTAATGTATTTGATGACCCTAAAAAGTTTCAAGTAGATAGGCAATTGTGCAGTGGATTTACAAAGGATTTAAATGGACACCAATCTCTTAGCTTTTCTCAAACTAAATTCAGATATGTACCATGGGCCTACATACTGAATTTGGTGTTAGTTCGTTTTTCAAAGGTCTTCAAACATTTTCAAATAGGAGGAAAATATCTCCTGATGGACCTTATGGGTCCTTGAGCGAAATTTGTTTAGCATGAGGAAAGACGCCTACATACAAAGTTTCAAGTCACTAGGTCAAACAGGGTGACGGATATGAGGATTTAAGTGAGACTGCTTATAACAGCGCCCCCTATTGGCCAATCAGTGACATATTTGACCAAGTTACTCATTGCCTCTAGTTCCTGTGTGCCAAATTAGAAAACAAGTTACCAGTCCATGCTTGAGTTATTTGACCATGTCAAGGACATTTTTTAAAATCCAGCTTCACTGTGAACCCCTAAATATATATTTGGAAAGACGTATTGATGATTTAATCATTACAATGTGTTATTATTATCAGAGGCACCTGCAGAGGCACCTGCAGCCACTGGTGAGGCTAATTATATTTGGGGAAAAGGGAATCCACTGGTGAGGCTAATTATATTTGGGGAAAAGGGAGAATTAATATGTCATAATTTTTTTCTCTTTCCCAAGGAAATACAATGGTCGTTATCAGAATTCAAAAAGTATTTGATTGGAAACAGATATTGATTAATCATTTATAATGTGTTTATTATTTTTAGAGGCACCTGCTGAGGCAGCTCCAGCCCCAAGTGAGAATGTAAATGTGGAACGTTGTTTATATTATCTGTCTCCTCTGTATATTCTTAGATATTAAGTCACCTATTTAGGGGACTTTGAGTGGTTCTGGACCAGTTCCGACTGACATTCTGGTGTACAAAGCGCTCTGTGAACATCGTAGGGTCCTGTTCCTTATTATGCCAGAAAGCCCCATCAGTCTGCTCTCCACTACCACTCTCTCAGCGGAGCTGACTTAAAATGTCAGGTTCCAGACCCACATTTGCATAGGGAGTGACGTGTCACATTTTCTGACCTATCCAGACAAATAATCGATTTGATCTCCCTGTGAGCAACGGAGCCCAGCCTGGGAGATGGCATGATGAAAGGGGACAGTCAAGCGAATCCAAGTTGTGGTTTCATCTCACTCTGGTATTCCCTGCCGGATTTAGTGCTCTCAACATGAAACAATACTAAATAATTTCATAGAATTGAAACAAGACCACTTACTCTTGGTCACAGACAGACTAAATCACTTCTGCTTAAAGCTGAAGTTGTAACGGTGTCTCTGTGCCACTCAGTGGACGTTTTGGAAGAAAAGTATCTGTCGTCAGTTATGAAATGGTGCCAATATTGTACTGTAACTAATGATTATATTTATTTTACAGTTATAATAAAGGTGAAATCTTATAGTAAGTCGTTTATAATTTGATTGTTATTATATTTAGAAAGCATTTCAGTCATTTCAAGCCCTATTGCCTCACTTTTGTTGAATAGAAGAACCAATTATTTTTTTACGGCATATTTGTACTACAGTATGTACTTGAGCTTGTGTCCTCAAAAGGGAGTACACCTCAGCATTTATAACAATACAAATCTAAAACTATGCAACATTAGCAGTTCTTGTTTATGGCCATCTCATGAAAAATAATTACGTTTGGGTATGTCTTTTTAGGCGTAAATCTACATTTTGCCCTATCATTCAAGAGGGAACCAAAAGAGAGTTTGTCATTTTCTGATACCAAAACTGTATTGATTCATAAACGTCTAAAGCCTCAAGTTGCATCGTATTTATTAGGCCTACTTACCAATGGCTTTAAAGAAAACCGGATAAAAGGCTGTAGTAATGGAATAGCCATTGTAGTCAAAAATGTGTTTTTCAACACTACTTTTCAAGGGGTTATCTGGTAATACATTTAAAGCATTTATTCATTCTTATGCTTTACAAATGAACAATAAATGTTATAAATGCATATGAATTATAATGCTTATAAATGCTTGTACATGTTTACAATGAAGCAGTGTTGTAGTAGCCTACCCGAGACTACATATTGATTGTATCGGCTTTGACTCGGTCTCGGACAATAAGGACTCGTAATTTCTTCTACCAGCGAATTAAACAAATCATTATCAACAGCTCCCAGGGAGAGACCAGGGGAAGTATATCTTTAGACCTGTTTGGGTTAGTGATAGTTAGTAGAGTGGCTCTCTATTTGCCCTCAGCGTGTATATTTTCACTATCAATTAAGTATGCTAAGTTGAGAGCCTATGAGAAGGTCTGTGAGAGGGTTTTATGCATGTATGCTTTTTTACATAATAGTATAGTTTAACAGGAATTATAAACGGTGGTTTGAGCCCTGAATGCTGATTGGCTGAAATCTGTGGTATATCAGACCATATACCACAGGAATGACAGGACATATTTGTCCTGCTCTAATTACATTAGTAACCAGTTTATAATAGCAATAAGGCACCTCGGGGGTTTGTGGTATATGGCCAATGTACCACAGCTAAGGGCTGTATCCAGGCACTCCGTGTTACGTTGTGAAGAACAGCCCTTAGCCGCAATATATTGCCCATATACCACACCCCCTCGGGCCTTATTGCTTAAATATAAACCGTGTTGTTTGGATCGTGGATGCTGATTGGCTAAAACAGACTATGTGCAACGGGTATGATACAAAATACTTGTTTACTGCTTTATTGAAGTATCACTATGCATACCAAGGCAAATGACATAAGAAAACCAATAAGGCTTATATTAACACATTATTTCCCCTTGTTTCTAGCCTAGCAGTTGGTTTGCAACAACGGGGGTTTGTATAAACCTTGCTGTCTGTTTCACCGACTTCAGCAACAATGTAGAAATGTAGAAATGCGATCTCCCTGTAGCCTACCATAGAGAGTGAACGATTAGTTACCGGAGTGTAACTCCAGTTCTATGAGTGGAGTGGAGCCCCATAGGGGAGCTCTGCTCCTAATGGTTTACCCTCTGCCCTAAGGCAGCAGCAGCCTGAGACAAAATTATGCACACACCTACAGCCAATAGGAGTACAGGTGTCCCTATAAGAGGGGACGCTTCCCCTCAATCAGCCTCCCAAGATATTTTTCTTCAGCGAGACTAGAGAGGGTCGGCAGGGCCTTAAGTCCTATGGGGCTCCGTTCCACTCATAGAACTGGAGTTACACTCCGGTAACTAATCGTTCTATATCGTGGAGCTCCGCCCCATAGGGGAGCTCTGCTCCTAATGGTTTAAGGCGGAGCGTAGCGATCCAAAATGTACTCCCTGCCGAGCCTAACACTTCCCATCAAAACGAGAAAGTCAAGCCCAGCAATGGCTGTAACCGAGTCCCGCAGTACTGCAACTTAAAACCCCTACGGGCGTCACAATATACCGCGTCATCGGTTAAAAGACCCGCCCCACCTAGTCCAATGGCAATGCCAATGACTAGTGGGCAGATCACCAGAATAGAAGCCATACTAATCTGTACTAGCAGATAGATGTGCCTCAATATCCCGTGAAAACACTACCGACCACTAATGGAATGACATCAAATGTCACTCTACATTATGAACGCGGTAGACCGCCTCACTCACTCAATGGAATCCCAGAGATTAGTGGGCAGGAACAAAAACATGAGTCATACTAACTGAACGAGCAGATAGATGACCTCATATTCTGTTAATCCACGCATGCCTCTACTGTACTGAGCCTGTCAGTCAGGATTCATGCCACAAAATATGTTTTCTTATCCAAAGCGGACCTGATGGAAACCCAGTCCATAGTCCTGCTTTTCCCTCTCTTCCTAGCTCCAGATCTCCCTTCAGCTATGCTGAGTACAGACCGAGCCAAAGAGTTAGAAAACACATCTGTCAAAAACACGTCTTCCTAACCAAAGCGGACCTGATGGAAACCTGTGTCCACAGTCCTGCTTCTCCTCTCCTTCTTGCTCAAGATCTCCCTTCAGCCACGCTGAGTACAGATCGAGCCAGAGAATTGGAAGACATATCTAAGAGATAGAAACTGATAAATGGAGACGGCGTCGACCAGGATGCTGCTCTACAGATATCCTCTACTCCCGTTCCTCTGAAAAGGGCAGTAGAAGCCGCTACTCCACGAGTGGAGTGAGCTCTGATACCCTGAGGCAATTGCCGCCCTGCTACCTCATAAGCTGTCTCAATGCCTTCACAAAGCCAGTGAGACAGCCTCTGTTTTGAAAGTGGTCTACCTAGTGCAGCCGCACCGTGACACACAAACAACTGAGGCGTTGACCTAATCGCTGCTGTGCGCTCGACGTAACACGCCAAAGCGCGTACCGGGCACAGGCGATGGAGCTTTTCCTCACTCCTCTCTCTATGAGGAGGAGGAGAAAAAGCCCACAGCTCCACGGTCTGTGATCTATATGAACTCTTAATAACCTTCGGCACAAATGCCGGGTTAGGACGTAACACTGCTCTGCTCAGGTCACCATTGATGGCCAGGTAGTCAGGTCTCGTCGAAAGAGCACACAAATCACTGACCCGCTTAGCTGTAGTCAAAGCGAGCAACAGTGCTGTCTTGATAGACAGCATCTTGGGGGGTATTTGATTCAATGGCTCGAACGGCGACTTACATAGCGCTTCGAGTACCAAAGCCAAATCCCACTGAGGAAGCGTGACTCTAGGTGTTGGCCTAAGTCGCCGCGTTCCTAATAGAGGGTGACTAAAGACATTGTCTCTGCCAAAACCCTCATGACAAGCTGAAATCGCTGCTGCAAACACTCTAATCGTGGCAGGCGATTTTTGCTTATCAAACATGAGCTGCAGAAAAGAGAGAATACTCTCCACCTGACAGCTCATGGGGTCCACACTTTGTGTGACACACCATCGTGAAAACACGTTCCATCTACTGGCATACATCTTAGAAGTGGAACTGGCACGTGAACCCTGTATGGTCCTGATCACTGCATCAGATAACCCACGGCGCTCTAGCCTGTCCCTCTCAGCAGCCAGGCCTTCAGTGGTTGGCCGATTATGGGCAATTTCCCTATCGTGCCAGCCGCCTGAGACAACGCGTCCCGTCGATGTGGAATTGGCCAAGGTGGCGCAATCAACATCTGACTCATCTCCGCAAACCACAGAGCCCCCGGGCGATCGGGCGCTATCAGTATCACTGACAGCCCCCCTGACCTCACCCTGGCTAGCAGTGGGAGAATGCAGGACAGCGGAGGGAATGCATACAGGAGAACTCTCGGCCACGGTTGGTGCGCAAAGGCGTCCCTTCCCAGTGGCGGTTCGTCCTGTTCCCTCAGAGAGAACCACAGAGGACATTGCGCGTTCATGCGTGACGCGAATAGGTCCACCTCGGCTCTCCTGAATTGTTCCCAAATCTGGAGAACAATGTCTGGATGCAGACACCACTCGTCGTCTCGAGGACCCCCTCTTGACATGAGGTCTGCTCCTACGTTCAAGTAGCCCGGAATGTGTGCTGCTCTCAATGAGCGAAGGTGCTCGTGAGCCCACAGTCACAATTCCTCTGCCGCCCGATGGAGAGCAGGAGACCTGACTCCTCCCTGGCGATTTATGTGGGCTACTGTGGTCCGGTTGTCTGACCAGACCAGCACATCGCGACCCCGAAGGGTAGACGCGAAGTGGGTCAGAACCAGTCGAACCGTTTCCAACTCCAGGAGGTTGATGTGACGACCTGATTGAGGCCACACACCTCCTATCGCTTGTGTCTGACATGTCCCTCCCCATCCCGTCAGGGACGCATCCGTGAATACTGGGATGTGAGAGGACACCTTTCCTATCGGGACTCCGTGCGTGAGAACGCGCGAGTTTCTCCAATAGTTTAGGTCTGCACTGAGCGAGAGGGGAACCACCACCAACCGATGACGTTGACGCAATGGGTCTAGTCTTAGTTGGGCGAACCATCGCTGCGTCCTGCGCATGTGCAGGAGTCCCAGCGGAACCACAGAGTGGGCTGACGACATGAGACCCAAAAGTGACATGATCGACAGCGCCGTCACCGTGTGATTCGGACGACACTTCCTTAGGGCTAGCAACAAGGCTACCCTTCGGGGGTCCGAAATTCGAGCCCTCATCCTCACAGTGTCTAGCTGTATCCCCAGGTAGACAATCTGATGAGTGGGCCAGGGCGCGCTCTTTTTCCAATTCACAGCAAACCCCAGACTTGTGAGATGCATCACTGTCTGTGTTGTGTGAGTGATCGCCAGCTCTGCTGACGGGGCGAGAACCAGTAGGTCGTCCAGGTAGGCTAGTAGCCGTATTCCCTGACGACGCAACGGTTCCAATGCCACCTCCACACACTTGGAAAATGTGCGAGGTGCCAGGGCGTACCCAAATGGCATCCTCGTGTATTCGTACGCCACCCCTTGGAAGGCGAACCGCAGAAACTTCCTGTGACGCGGCTGAACCGGCACATGAAAGTACGCGTCCTTTAGGTCTATGCTCGTACAAAAGTCCCCTCTCTGGACACATTCCAGCAGACGTTTTGTCGTTAGCATTCGGAAGGGCCGTTTTGTTATGCTCTCGTTGAGAATGCGTAAATCCAAAATCGGCCTCACTCCCCCCGTCTTTTTGGGCACTAGGAAATAAGGCGAATATAGCCCTTTGTTCCTTTGCTCCCGGGGAACTACTGTCACCGCCTCCTTCGCCAAAAGTTCCGTAATCTCTGTCATCAGAGCGGCCACTTTGTCTGGCGTTTTCATCACCGTCTCCACCACTCCCCTGAACGGGGGTGGGGTCCGGTGGAATTGGAGAGCATAACCCTTCTGCAACGTCTGTTCTAGCCAGCGTGAGAGGGTGCAGCTTCTTCGCCACTGCCAGCAATGCAGAGAAAGTGGCTGGGCGCGAATCTGTGGTGCATCCAGTAGGAAGGACCTGTATTCCTCTATGGCCCTTACCGCCACTGTTCCCCAACAATGAAGTGGTGGAACAGCCCAAGGTGGGCCTCCCATGAAAGGGAGAGGAAATGCGTTCTGAGAAAGAAAGAGGAGTAGGGACGTCGGTTAAACCCGTAACCGTCGTATTCCTGCCCTCCTTGAACGCATCGCGGGTCTGAATTGCGCTGACCGAGGCCACAGCCTGCGGCAGGGCACCATCCCCGGCAGGGCACCATTAGGTGACTGCAATTCGCTATCAGAGCCCTTCACTACAGTACTCCTAGAAGTCTGTAGTATGAGGTCTCTATGAGGTAAAACAAGGCGGCGCCTTGATACCTTCTTAACTTTCACCTTCTGTGTGTGTTCAACTCTGCACCCCTGTTGGGTTGATTCACGCTCAGTGCGGTGAGTACTGGCTCGTTCTGTCAGGGGAGCTGATACTTTGGTTATACCCATAACGCTAGTAATCCTGCTCTCCGTGAACGTAGCATGGGTCTGAATCGCATTAACCGAGACCTTGGTCTGCGATAATGCGCCGTCCCCAGATAGCTGCTGTGTTACGATGCCTGGGGGAGCCGATACTCTGGGCACCTTGGTGACCGCGGTAATCGGGCCCTCCGTGAACGCAGCATGGGTCTGGCTCGTACTAACCGAGACCTTAGTCTGCGATAGTGCGCCATCCCCAAATAGCGGCTGCGTCATCATGTCTCCTGACTGAGACTGCAGCCTGCTATGAGAGACACTCACTACAGTACTCCTTGGGGTCTGTAATGTGAGGTCTCTTTGAGATAAGCCAAGACGGTGTCTTGGTATCTTTCCTCCCTTCACCTCCTGTGTGCGTTCAGCTCTGCACCTCTGGTGGGCTGAACTACGCTCAGTGTGGTGAGTATTAGCGCGTTCAGAAAGAAGTGGGGGCGCCGATACACTGGGAACCTTCGTCACCGTGGTAATCGGGCCCTCCGTGAACGCAGCATGGGTCTGAATCGCACTAACCGAGACCTTAGTCTGCGATAGTGCGCCATCCCCAACTAGCGGCTGCGTCATCATGTCTCCTGACTCAGACTGCAGCCTGCTATGAGAGGCACTCACTACAGTACTCCTTGGAGTCTGTAATGTGAGGTCTCTTTGAGATAAACCAAGACGGCGTCTAGGTATTATTCCTCCTTTCACCTCCTGTGTGTGTTCAGCTCTGCACCTCTGGTGGGCTGAACTACACTCAGTGTGGTGAGCCTGGGCGCATTCAGAAAAAGGTGGGGGCGCCGATACACTGGGCACCTTCGTGACCGTGGTAATCGGGCCCTTCCTGAACGCAGCATGGGTCTGGGTCGTACTAACAGAGACCTTAGTCTGTGATAGTGCGCCATCCCCAATGTGGTTATTATCAGCGCATTCTGAGAGAAACGGGGGCACTGATACGTTGGTTACGCCCGTAACCGTAGTAATCAGGCCCTCCGTGAACGCAGCACGGGTCTGAACTGCACTGACTGAGGCGTTAGCCTGAGACAGAGCGCCGTCCCGAATAGCGGTCGCGTCATCATGCCATTATCTGGCTGAGACTGCAGCCTGCTATGTGAGACACTCACTACAGCACTCCTAGGAGTCTGTAAAGTGAGGTCTTTATAAGGTACACTTAATACCTTTTATATACCTGCCTTATGTGTGCATTCAGCAACGCACCATGGTGGGCTGAGCTGCACTCATAGTGGTAAGAGAGAGAGCGAGAGTGAGGAAGGTCGAACGCTCTCGGATGTATTATGGAAAAGGGGCTCTTTTTTGACAGTGTCAAGTAGAGCCAACTCTTTATTACATACATCAACAAAAAACATTCTCCTCCATACACTCAACGGTAGAGTGGGGGGGGACAGTGGGCTCGGTCACAGCAGGCGCTGTGCCGTCTTCCGTTCTCTCCCCCTCGCCTGTCATAAACGGCGTCTCTTCTGGCCGCCCTTCGGGTGATGCCAGGATGACGCTTTAATGACCTCTCTCGCCGGCACCTCTGGCGCTGCAGGGGGGGCGAGGCCCGCTCCCTTGCTGCTGGAGGCCGCCGTCTGACGCCAAGCTGTAGCGAGAGTAACGGCCGCCCTTCCTCATATCCACTTCCGGGTTGGAGGGAATGGGGGGCAGCTTAATCTCCCGCTGTTTAGCAGCCCACTCAATGAGACCTGAGAATTCAGGCACAGAGAGGCTGTGGCGTCATCATCCAGGGATGTAATGACCTCACAATTTCCCGAAGGAAAAGGGGTGTTAAACATCTGGGTCAGTGTAATGAATTGTTCCAATAGAATATTCATTTCTTCCCCAATAGCCCTGTCATCTCCTGAGTCAGCGCCTTCAGATGATGCCTCAGAAGCTGAGACTAACACTGATAGCACATCCTCAAGAGGGATATCCTCCCTAAAAATGCCCAACGCTGCTTCCACTCCTTCAAAAGGGAGGGCGCAGCTGGCGCATAGTGGGGGATTAATGAAGCTGTCCCTGGCGTGCTGTGTCCCTCAACCCACGAAACATATGTCGGGGGGGTCGACAGCCGCCAAGGGGAACAGCGACATTGAGCTCTGAAAAGAGCTTTTGTTAAATACTTACCCTATGGATAAGCTTGGTGTGCTCATTGTAGGACGACGTCGATGATCTGGAAAATCGACGGCGTTTTCTTCGTCCTGAGTCTTCTCTTCGTCTCTTCTTGGCTTCTTCAGTCTAGTCCAGTCGCTGAAGAAAAAGGGAGGCTGATTGAGGGGAAGCGTCCCCTCTTATAGGGACACCTGTACTCCTATTGGCTGTAGGTGTGTGCATAATTTTGTCTCAGGCTGCTGCTGCCTTAGGGCAGAGGGTAAACCATTAGGAGCAGAGCTCCCCTATGGGGCAGAGCTCCACGATATAGAACGGTGTCCTGACGAAACAGCAACTTTTCTGACCTGACCCAGGCGAAATAATGCATCAGCATCATTACAATGGACAAACAAAAATGAAGCTGCTTTACTGTCATTTCAGCTGCAGAGGCTAACTAGCAAGTCGATGGCTAGCTAGCAAGTGACAAGAACGTTAGCCCACAGATGAAAGGTTAGCCTGCCTGCATAGCAAAAATTATTTGATTGCAACCAGATTTTCATCCAGACTATGTCCTCTGGTGGACGGATGAAATAGTATGAATTTACATTTCAAAATAGTGTTTTTTATGAAAATATGTCAGTTATTGTTTTAATATGTTGGTAGCCGGTTTATAAAAGCAATAAGGCACCTCTGGGGTTTGTGGTATATGGCCAATATACCATGGCTAAGGGTTGTATCCAGGCACTCCGCTTTGCACTGTGCATAAGAACAATCCTTAGCTGTGGTACTACATATTGGCCATACACCACACACCTTGGGCCTTATTGCTTAAGGATAAACGAATATCACGATATGCCTTGCTCATATCAATATCCAATGATATCGATATCATACTGAATTATCGATATTGGTGCCCACCACTATTATAAAGTCTTACCAACTTTTTGTAATGTTGTAGTAAAGTAGCCTACCTGCACACTCAATTGCTCTAACACATAGTTGTGGGGAAAAAATCATAGATCTTGATGACAAAAATCTTGATTACTTCAGAAAATAGCATTCTAATTCTGGATGTTGTGAAATGGTGAATCTGTTTAATAGTAACAAATTAACTGCTTTACTTTATTTAGAGACCCCTAGCATAACCAGCAACAAAAGAAGTTAAACATAACAAGAAACAATTCCTCCGTTGTCTGTCATGGTCGAAAGACTGTGGTCCAGTCCAGTATCTTGATTTTATGACTTGTTGATTTTCACAATTGTTTCAGTGGTATTGATTATTCTGGTAACATTCCTGCACAGTTAATATGGGTTTACAGTATTATGATTCTTTCTGGATCTGTGTATGTATGTGGGTGTGTGTGTTACAAGATGTATCCAAACAATGGATTAGTGCTCATCCAAAAATGTCTGTTATGATTGTTCAAAACGTGCATATGTTACAAAAAAAGGGTGTGAGACCAGGTTATTTCCTTGTGCTTGCTTCCTTGTGTGTGTATGTATGTGTTTCAAGAGGTATCCAAACAACTGATTAGTGCTCATCAAAACATCTCTTTGTTAAAAATATGTATGTAAAAAAAAATGGTATGAGACCAGGTTGCTTCCTTTTGCTTGCTTCCTGTGCAGGAGCAGGACAATTCTCAGCAACAAAAGAGTGATCAAATTAATATCCTACATCTGTGAGTGCGTGTGCGTATGTGTGTATGTGTGTGTTTGGAAGTGTGTTCTCATCTCTACCCTCACACCCCTCAGAGTCCCATCAGTCGCAGGAGATTACAGGACTGTTTCTTCAGCACCCTGAGACTACGGTTGCCGTGACAGGTTAGACAAACAACACTGCCAGTTGACTAATACTAGCTACATCCTAGCATGCATATACCAATTTGTCTTACTACCTTGTATTCACCTAGGCAATTTTTGCATTGAGTAGTTATTTGCTGAAAATAAATACTACAGTAGGCCTAATTCTGTCATGTACTTTACCAACCTGTTGCCCTGAAGTTTACACAATTCACCTGTACTGTAGGAACTTTGGTATAGGTACACTTACAAAGAGAAAATGGCCAAAATTATACTCCTTTACTGGCTTTCTGAGTGTTGATTGTGAATGGCAGGAACGGACATTACGTTTACTGCCAAAGTGGACTCTACTACGCTATCAAGGAAACCCACCATTAAATGGCTGAAGGGGAAGTGGCTGGACCTGGGCAGCAAGGCAGGAAAACACATGCAGTTCAAAGAGACTTACGACAGAGCCACAAAGGTAGGTCTATGCAAGTGGGTGGGGTTGGCTGGATGGGAAGAGGACAAAAGTGTGTGAATGTTCTATGCATCACCAATCCCCCCCCCCCCCCTCTCTCTCTCTCTCTCTCTCTCTCTCTCTCGCTCTCTCTCTCTCTCTCTCTCTCTCTCTCTCTCTCTCTCTCTCTCTCTCTCTCTGTCACTCGCTCACACTCACACACACACATACACTTAAATGTTCTACTCCACTTAGATCTACACCTGGGACATGAAGATAATCAAGGTGGTCCCTGGTGACGCTGGGGCCTACAGGTGTGAGGTCACCTCCAAAGACAAGTGTGACAGCAGCGCGTTTGACATCTCCGTGGAGGGTGAGTGGGATGTTTTGGGAACACTGACCACTGTCCCCTTAAGGCAGTGGTTCTCAAACCTCTTCTCAGGGACCCCAAGACATTTCACAATTTATTTGTAGCCCTTAACTACCACCACATCTGATTCATCTACAAGGCTTGATGATGAGCTGAATCATCAGGTGTGCTACCTTTGAAATGGATGAAATACATGGAACGATTGGGGGTTCCTGAGAAGAGGTTTAAGAACCACTGCCTCAAGGGACCCAAGGGACCCTTTAAGTTAAAGGCATATTTTGTTGGTATGTTCTGTAGAGCAGAAGGCATCATAGCCTTTGTCAGGAGGTGATGATGTATCACCCATAAACCTAAAAAAATGATCAATGTCAAGTTATACCTAAATACTGAATGGAAAATGTTATTTACCATCTATTATTCCTTCTATTCAGAATTTCAAAAAGAACAGTTAGAAGATTGTATGATGTGTTTTTTTGCTATTGGATTAAATGTTAGTTAAAATGACTAAACAGTGAGCCTATCATTATCTGATGTATCGAAAAATGTGTTAAACTCCAATGAATGCACAATCAAAGGTTCTTAACATAAGAAAGGGGTATTACAAGTGCGGCAGGTTGTCAAGGGCTGATGTGGATGCGGTGTTGGAGTCAGGCGCAGGACACAGAAGCTTAGTCGAACCGACTTTAATTGTCAAATAGACGAATACAAAAATAACGGGCCTCAACACACAGGAGGCGAGCGATTACGCAAATGGTGCGTAAAACACGAAACACTAGAAAACAATAAACATACACCAACGGACAGGCATTCAACAACACACAACTGCAAACAAAACCAAAGGAAACTTATAGGTGACCTAATCAATACATAATACGAAACAGGTGCACCAACAAGACAAAACCAAACAAACATAGAGAAAATCAAGCGGTAGCAGCTAGTACTCCGGGGACGACGAACGCCGAAGCCTGCCCGAACAAGGAGGAGGAGCAGTCTCGGCAGAATTCGTGACACAGGTAGCCTAGCCGTTAATAGCATTGGACAAGTAACCGGAAGGTTGCTTGTTCGAAACCCCGAACCGACTAGGTGAAACATCTGTCTGTGCCGTTAAGCACGGCATTTAACCCTAATTGCTCTGGATAAGAGCGTCTGCTAAATGACTAATCAGTTTAGAGTTTAAATGCACGCAACTGTAAACCAGATGTGTTCTTTATGCAATTCCTCTTATTCCAGCTGTGGCTATTGAGGAGGAACATGATATTATGGCCGCATTCAAAAGAGCGTAAGCATTTTTATTCATGTTTGAGCTTGTTAGTGTTTCTTTGTGTGTGCATGCGCGTGTGTGTGCACGTGCACACCTGTATACGTGTATGATTGTGTGCTATTCATAATATGTTTGACTGCATTTCAGCACAATATAATGTCCATCGCATTTTATGTAATAGAAATCTGCTTAATCTAGAATGACATCTTATTTTGTGTACTGTCTTTCTCTAATTAGGGATGCTGGGGAGGATGAAGGGAGTCTGGATTTCAGTGCTTTGCTGAAAGCTACCAAAAAGTGAGCACTGTTAACACTGTGTGCCTTATGTAGGTATCACATACAGTACCAGGGATCAGGGATCACCTACCACATTCCAGGGATCAGGGATCACCTACCACATTCCAGGGATCAGGGATCACCTACCACATTCCAGGGATCATATACAGTGCATTTGAAAAGTATTAAGACCCCTGACTTTTTCCACATTTTGTTACGTTACAGCCTTATTCTAAAGTTGATTAAATTGTTGTTTTTTCTCTTCAATCTACACACAATATCCCATAATGACAAAGCAAAAACAGGTGTTTAGACATTTTTGCAAATGTATATATAAAAAAAACTTTAATATCACATTTGCATAAGTATTCAGACTCTTTACTCAGTACTTTGTTGAAGCACCTTTGGCAGCAATTACAGCCTCGCGTCTTCTTGGGTATGACGCTACAAGCTTGGCACACCTGTATTTGGTGAGTTTCTCCCATTCTTCTCTGCAGATCCTCTCAAGCTCTGTCAGGTTGGATGGGGAGCGTCGCTACACAGCTATTTCCTGGCTGGGCCACTCAAGGACATTCAGACACTTGTCCCGAAGCCACTCCTGCGTTGTCTTGCTTAGGGTCGTTGTCCTGTTGGAAGGTGAACCTTCACCCCAGTCTGAGGCCCTGAGCGCTTTGGAGCATGTTTTCATCAAGGATCTCTCTGTACTTTGCTCCGTTGATCTTTCCCTCGATCCTGACTAGTCTCCCAGTCCCTGCCGCTGATAAACATCCCCACAGCATGATGCTGCCACCACCATGCTTCACCGTAGGGATGGTGCCAGCTTTCCTCCAGACGTGACTCATGGCATTCAGGCCAAATAATTCAATGTTGGTTTCATCAGACCCGATAATCTTGTTTCTCATGGTCTGAGAGTCCTTTAGGTGTCTTTTGGCAAACTCTAAGCGGACTGTCATGTGCCTTTTACTGAGGAGTGGCTTCCGTCTGGCCACTCTACCACAAAGGCCTGATTGGTGGAGTGCTGCAGAGATGGTTGTCCTTCTTAAAGGTTCTCCCATCTCCACAGAGGAACTCTGGAGCTCTGTCAGAGTGACCATCGGGTTCCCAGAACAAGGCCCTTCTCCCCCGATTGCTCAGTTTGGCCGGGCGGCCAGCTCTAGGAAGAGTCTTGGTGGTTCCAAACTTCTTCCATTTAAGAATGATGGAGGCCACTGTGTTCTTGGGGACCTTCAATGCTGCAGACATTTTTTGGTACCCTTCCCCAGATCTGTGCCTCGACACAATCCTGTCTCGGATCTCTACGGACAATTCCTTCGACATCATGGCTTGGTTTTTGCTCTGATATGCACTGTCAACTGTGGGACCTTATATAGACAGGTGTGTGCCTTTCCAAATCATGTCCAATCAATTGAATTTACCACAGGTCGACTCCAATCAAGTTGTAAAAACATCTCAAGGATAATTAATGGAAACAGGATGCACCTGAGCTCAATTTCAAGTCTCATAGCAAAGGGTCTGAATACTTATGTAAATAAGGTGTTTTTATTAATTTTTCATTTTTTTCTAAAAACCTGTTTTTGCTTTGTCATTTTGGGGTATTGTCTGTAGATTGATGAGAAAAAAACTATTTAATCCATTTTTGAATGTGGGAAAAGTCAAGAGTTCGGAATACTTTCCGAATGCACTGTACATACCAAAAATGTATATATGATTACATTATTATTGTTAATAGGCTATTATTTTTCATGCTACATCCATTTGCAGTGTACAGTACATCCCTTAATGTAGCCTATCCTTTAAATTACACGTACAAAGGTGATTGGATGGTATGATAGAACGTGCTGGAACGAGTCGTTCGTTTGTAACAGTAATATTAAATGGAAAACTGAGAGTCACAGTGGAATGACCATTGATTTGATAGATTTTTGTGTTGTTGACTATGAAACCTCTCCCTTTGTCCACTCTCTTCATTTCGGACACTTCACCTTCATCTTTATCTCTTTCTTTCTTCCTTCCATCTTTCACCCACAGGAAGAAGAAGCCAGTTGAAGATGTGGAGAAGAAAGATGTGTGGGACCTTCTGAAGGACGCTCACCCCAGCCAGTATGAGAAGATTGCTTTTGAGTACGGCATTACAGACCTGAGGGGTCTGCTCAAGCGTCTAAAGAAGATGAAGACTGTTGAGCCCAAGCACAGCGATGGTAAGATGGAAAGGAGAGGGTAGGGAAGGGGAAATATTATTATATAAAAAAATTTTAAAAAGGTTTCTCAAAGTTCACCAAACTACCTTGCCAATCTTACAACAATTGTACCCAATGTCATGTTTTCTGTTTCCCCTGCAGCTTTCCTAAAGAGAATGGAGTCTGCCTACTCTGTGGATAAGGGCAAGAAAATCGTACTGACGGTGGAAGTGGTTGACCCAAATGCCCAGGTCAAATGGTTGAAGAACGGTCAGGAGATAAAATCATCAGCCAAGTACGCACACAAATAAACACAAATACACACACACACACACACACACACACACACACACACACACACACACACACACACATACACACACACACACACACACACACACACACACACACACACACACACACACACACACACACACACACACACACACAGTCTTACTTGTGGGGACATACAATTCAGTCCCATTTAAAATCCTATTTTCCCTAACCTTAACCCAAAAACCTAACCTTAACCCTAACCCTAAACCTAACCTTAGCTCCTAACCCTAACCCTAAAACTAACCCTATTTCCTAAACCTAACCCTAACCCTAAACCTATTTCTAACCATAACACTAATTCTAACCATAACCCTAAACCCCCTAGAAATAGCATTTGACCTTGTGGGGACCAACAAAATGTCCCCAGTTGGTCAAATTTCTCTTGGTTTACTATTATTGAAAAGGTATAGTTAAACATGTCCACACACACACACACACACACACACTATCGCACACACACATCCTAGCAGAGATTACTGGGAGACTGAGGCTCAGTGAGGGCCATTATGGTTAGAGTTTATCATGACTGAGGGCCGAACCCCAACTTGAGAAATGAGGGCGTAGCTAGAACCTTCGCATAAATTACTGATGTAAATAAGCGAGTCACATGCATCTCCTGTTAGGATATGGCCATAACTTACTGACGTAATACTAGCAAGGGGGAGCGACAGAAGTGGAATGCTTATTCATGGAGATGGAAACTAATGACTTACAAAGTAGATTCATAAAAGTCTATTTACGTGAGGAAGCTATAGGCTATATGACTGTTTCCTAGTGATTAGTTAACGTGACTTAACCCAAAACACCAAAAGCAAACTCACTAGCTCATCATGGAATAGTCAGACAACAAGATCAAGGTTTTCTTTTTTTTCAAGAGACGTTTTGCATCATGTAAGCCTTCCGTTGAACAATCTCCTTCAAAAGGCAATGTAGGCCTATCTATTTTTGTCTTCTCTCTGGAATGCTTTGGTAGAGCAGAGTCCTGTCTCTCAGTGGCGGCGTACAGTGCAATGCAAGATATGTGATTAATTAGACAGTAGGCCCTATCTGATTTACCGCAAGCTAAGATGGTGGTCTCCGCGTCTCCTAGACTTGACTGGCAGCGCTGGAAAATAGCTCTCTAAAATTATCTCTACACAACTCCATCATTCTAAATGGCGCTGCCATCAACACATTTTATTTATAGGAAACCATTATCAGCTTCTCAGTGACCAACAAGTCACGTTGACAAGTCATATCATTCCCTGCACATAAACTCCTCATGCAGGTTTTTTGTTTTTTGTTTATCAAAAAGGGGCTTAGGTGGTGGGCTGAATTTTTGTTACAGTTTTAGCGGTGTAGAGAAATCTTAGCAATTTTAAGGCAATCTCCGGCAATTCTACACATTTCTCCATGGAGCTGCAGTTTTAAAGCAAATTTCCTGAAAATGCTATTCATTTTGCCATGGCTAATGCTGTGTTCTTTTGCTCAAACATAATAACAATATCAATACTGCTCAATTCATTTTAATTATTTTTTTATTTTATTTTGGTGATTGTTAGTTCTCAAAGATTATATTCAAAAAAAATGTATAGGTCAATTATATTTTCTTCATACTTTGTATCTGGTTTTAGTCGTTTAAGTTTACACTAAAAACTGTTTGGACTTAAGCAGCCAGAAAAAACACTTAGGCTGCCCGCCGAAGCATTTTCTATGCAGAAAAATCCCTGCTCATGCACAAAGCCAGGTCTGAATCATTATCATGGACAAGGCTTAATTTAATGGTCATAGTTGTTTACTTATTGCCTCGTGACAGTTTGGTTACCTTTACTGTACTTCACATCCGATTACTTGGTACTCTTAGCTAACTCTTAACTTAATACTCTAATATTCTTTATTTTTTAAGTTTTTCTTCTTTGTCTATCCCCAGTATAAACTATGAGATTTACTGTGGTACAAGAAAAATGAGCAACACTTTAGAAGACTAAAATAACCCATGCATTAGTTATTCTAAACGAATGACAGGTCAATCACTTTCATAAAACTGTAGATTGCCCTTTTATTCAAGTTTACATGTTGCTTATACATGTCTTGTAAACTGGCTTTTGGAGAATGTTAAACGACATTGTAACATTCATTTATGCTGCTGTCTGTCTGTCTGTCCATTTGTCCATTTATCCGTCTATCTGTGCACCAGGTACATCATAGAAGCAATTGGTAACATCCGGACGCTCACCATCAACAAGTGTAGCCTTGCTGACGACGCTGCATACGAGTGTGTGGTTGGGGACGAGAAGTCCTTCACAGAGGTGTTTGTCAAAGGTATGCCTTCTTCTCACTTTTCTACACTCTTAGAAAAAAAGGTACTATCTAGAACCTAAAAGGGTTCTTCAGCTGGTCCCATATGAGAACCCTTTGAATAACCTTTTTTGGTTCCAGGTTGAACCCTTTTGGTTCATGGTAGAACCCTTTTGGGTTCCATGTAAAACCCTTTCCACAGAGGGTTCTACATGGAACCCAAAAGGGTTCTACCTGGAACCAAAAATAGTTTTTCAATGGTGACAGCTGTGTGGAGTTGTCATTTGTTGATGTCATGTATCATAAAGGGTACCTTATTGGAAAGTGTTACCCATGTATCCTTTATTTAACGAGGGGACCCCCATTTACATAGTAATCTTTTTTGCAATGAAACTTTGACTATCAGAATCATCCAGTATCCTTATAATGACAATAATACCATAAAACAAAAATATTTTGAATAATGTACAAAACATTTAAATAACATTTCAAGTAGCTGGTTGGAAGGTTATCCTTACCTTTTAAGTCAAGTGTAAGTTGTGTACGCTCACTGTCACTCAATTTTCAAAACGACTTTGCCCCTTAGGGCCACCGTGTAGCCAATGTAACAAGAAATAAACACAATGCTTTCTACACTGCACTTACAATAATGTCCCAGTTAAGGAACATGAAAATGGTGTCTTTTTGCTGTTGTCCTCTCCAGAGCCCCCGGTCACCATCACCAAGCTGCTGGATGATTACCACGTGGTGGTGGGAGAAAGGGTGGAGTTTGAGGTGGAGGTGTCTGTGGAGGGAGCACACGTTAACTGGTCAGTAAACCTTTCAGTAATGCTTTATTTTACAGTCTTGTTTAATCTGGTACCTTTATGGTATTTACATGGTGTTAACTAATAAATTGTGTAGTACAAATGTATACTTTATAGTACTAACCTCAAAGTTAAAAAAAAGTAAAAGTAAGTTCAGTTTGGTAGGCCTGAACCATTTTATATTCCTAGTGTCTTAACAATTCACTAAGGTGTTTCTATGTCACCTACTCTCACTCCTCAGGATGTTTGAGGACCAAGAACTCACCAGGGACTCCCATAAGTACCGCTTTAAGAAGGACGGGTTGAAGCACATGCTCATCATCCAAGAGGCTACACTGGAAGACATTGGAATGTACTGGTGCTTCACCAACGGCGGGCGAACCAAAGGAGAGCTGGAGGTTGAAGGTACCAATCTTTGTTTTAGGGAAAAGATTAGACAAATATTTTTCAGTCTTCATGGTGATTCAAATTCAGTCCTATATCTGCGGTGGATTTTTTGGTAATGTTATGGGCAAACACTTGTAGGTATGCTAGTTTGGGTATCCTCTCACTTTTCCCTCTCCCTCTCTCCCTGTCTCTCTCATTCCACATTCTCTTCATTCCTCTCGCTTTCCTCTCTCTCACTCTGCCCTCTCCCTGTTGCCCCCTCAGAGAAGGAACTGGAGGTGTTGCAGAGCATTGCTGACCTGACGGTGAAGGCCGAGGACCAGGCCATGTTCAAGTGTGAGGTGTCTGATGAGAAGGTGACAGGGAAATGGTTCAAAGATGGCGTGGAGGTGCTACCCAGCGATCGCATCAAGCTGACCCACATCGGAAGGTACGGGACGGGAGAGACGTGGGGACAGGTTACGTGTCAAGTGACTGCACTTTAGATTGTAATTATGTTTTTGTATCAACTTATGTTTATGTTTTACCTACGTAATGTGTTATGGTCATATATAACCACATGGACTGTTGGTTTTATTTTCAGTATGTATTGTATTCTACAATTACGAGGAGCTGTGACTGTAATTTTGTATTGAACAAGTATCTCAACTTCCTCATCCTTAATGTGTTTTAGAATCCATCGGCTTACCATAGATGAAGTCAAGCCCGAGGACGCTGGAGACTACACGTTTGTCCCAGATGGATATGCCCTCTCACTGTCCGCCAAACTCAACTTCCTGGGTGAGAGAAAGAGAGAGAAAAAAATAGAAAATGAGAATTTTTGGAAAATGACAAATTCAGACTTTGCAGAAAATTACATCATGCCTATACATACTGTTTAAATGGAAATAAAGTCCCTTAACATCAGTACAAGTCACATATGAATAAAACCATTTTGTCTGCCTTTCAACAGAAATTAAGATCGACTATGTCCCCCGCCAAGGTAGGTTTTCTAAATTATTACTATAAACATAAATGTCATAAGTATTGATTCACATCAATATATGTAATATATCAATGTACATTGTATTCGGAAAGTATTCAGACCCCTTGACTTTTTCCATATTTTGTTGCGTTACAGCCTTATTCTAAAATTGATTTAATAGTTTTTTTCCTTCATCAATCTACACAAAATACCCCATAATGACAAAGCAAAAACAGGCTTTTAGAAATGTTTGCAAATTTATAAAAAATACAAAACTGAAATATCACATTTACATAAGTATTCAGACCCTTTACTCAGTACTTTGTTGAAGCACCTTTGGCAGCGATTACAGCCTCGAGTCTTCTTGGGTATGACGCTACAAGCTTGGCACACCTGTATTTGGGGAGTTTCTCCAATTCTTCTCTGCAGATCCTCTCAAGCTCTGTCAGGTTGGATGGGGAGCGTCGCTGCACAGCTATTTTTAGGTCTCTCCAGAGATGTTCGATCGGGTTCAAGTCCGGGCTCTGGCCGGACCACTCAAGCTCATTCAGAGACTTGTCCCAAAGCCACTCCTTCATTGTCTTGGCTGTGTGCTTATGGTCGTTGTCCTGTTGGAAGGTGAACCTTCGCCCCAGTCTGAGGTCCTGAGCGCTCTGGAGCAGGTTTTTATCAAGGATCTCTCTGTACTTTGCTCCGTTGATCTTTCCCTCGATCCTGACTAGTTTCCCAGTCCCTGCCGCTGAAAAACATACCCACAGCATGATGCTGACACCACCATGCTGCACCGTAGGGATGGTGCCAGATTTCCTCCAGACGTGACACTTGGCATTCAGGCCAAAGAGTTCAATCTTGGTTTCATCAGACAAGAGAATCTTGTTTCTCTTGGTCTGAGAGTCTTTAGGTGTCTTTTGGCAAATTCCAAGCAGGTTGTCATGTGCCTTTTACTGAGGAGTGGCTTCCATCTGGCCACTCTACCATAAAGGCCTGATTGGTGTAGTGCTGCAGAGATGGTTGTCCTTCTGGAAGGTTCTCCCATCTCCACAGGGGAACTCTGGCGCTCTGTCAGAGTGACCATTGGGTTCTTGGTCACCTCCCTGACCAAGGCCCTTCTCCCTCGATTGCTCAGTTTGGTCAGCTCTAGGAAGAATCTTGGTTGTTCCAAACTTGTTCCATTTAAGAATGATGGAGGCCACTGTGTTCTTGGGGATCTTCAAAGCTGCAGAAATGATTTAGTACCCTTCCCCAGATCTGTGCCTTGACACAATCCTGTCTCGGAGCTCTACGGACAATTCCTTCGACCTCATGGCTTGTTTTTTGCTCTGACATGCACTGTCAACTGTGGGACCTTATATATACAGGTGTGTGCCTTTCCAAATCATGTCCAATCAATTGAATGTCCAATCAATTGAAGCCACAGGTGGATTCCAATTAAGTTGTAGAAACATCTCAAGGATGATCAATGGAAACAGGATGCACCTGAGCTCAATTTCGAGTCTCATAGCAAAGGGTCTGAATACTTATGTAAATACATGTTTTATTTTTTAATTTTTTAAATAAAAGTACTTTCCGAATGCACTGTATATATATATATATATATATATATATATATATATATATATATATATATATATATATATGTGTGTGTAAATTAATAATCAAAATACTGTAGATAATAATCTAACATTCATATTTACATTACCTTTAACGTTGTCTTAACATTTACATTTACATTCACGCCGTTATTTGCCTTGTGTATAAAGACCCACCCAAGATCCACCTGGACACCACCGGCAACATGGTTTCCCAGAACACCATCATCGTGGTGGCCGGCAACAAGCTACGCCTGGACGTGGAGATCTCTGGAGAGCCTGCTCCCACTGTCGTCTGGGCAAAGGGAGACAAGGTAGGCACTTCTTATAGTAATTCACATAAAGAGTCTGTATGGAAGTTAGTTGCTAATTCTTTAACTCAAGTTCTGGCTTGAGTGTTTCCGGTATGGTTTATATACAGATATGATATAACATTAATCAATTTATATATTAATGAAACCAAACAAACCTTATTTTTAGGCTAACAATATACTGTTGCTCATGGGCGTGTTTTGATTTCCTGTCTCTTAGCCAATCACAGCTACGGAGGGGCGTGTGAGGACGGAGGCCAGGAAGGACCTGAGCTGCTTCGTCATAGAGGGGGCGGAGAGAGAGGATGAGGGCAACTACTGCATCACTGTCACTAACCCTGCCGGAGAGGACAAGGCTCATCTGTTGGTGAAGATTGTTGATGTGCCTGACTGCCCTGAGAATGTCAAGTGTACCTCAGTGGGAGAGGACTGTGCCACCATGGTCTGGGATCCACCCAAGTTCGACGGAGGCGCACCAGTCACAGGTACAGTCAAGATTTTGCATGGTTTTTAAATACTGAAATACTTTAATGTTAAAAATATGAGTAACCCCTTTTAGTAACAGAACAATGTGGTGGATGGATGGATGGATGGGTCACTCATTCTCTTCCTCTCTCTCGTTCAGGCTATCTCATGGAGAGGAAGAAGAAGGGCTCCACCAGGTGGACGAAGCTCAACTTTGACGTGTACGAGGGGGTGACGTACGAAGCCAAGAGGATGATTGAGGGCGTGCTCTACGAGATGAGAGTGTATGCCATCAATGGCATCGGCATGTCCCAGCCCAGCCTCAATTCCAAACCCTTCATGCCCATCGGTGGGTGGAGTCTCAAACGGATCTCATAGTTTACTTAACTACTTTCTGTATTTGTCTCCCTCACTGCCTCTGTCTTTTTTCTATCAGTCTTTTCTGTCTCCTTTCTTTTTCACCCTCTTTTTCTCTCTCTCTTTCTTTCTCTTTCTGTTTCTGTATCTGTCTCATCTCTGTTCGCCTTGAAAAATAATAATAATACTCTCCCTCTCTCTTTTGTCTCCTTCTCTTCCAACCACAGCTCCAACCAGTGAGCCTCTGGGCCTCAAGGTACATGATGTCACAGACACCACATGTACCCTGAAGTGGCTGGCCCCCGAGAAGGTCGGTGCCGGAGGCCTGGACGGATACATTATTGAGTACTGCAAGGAGGGAGGTGAGGGTGTGAGACAAAATAAGACTGTTATCACTTTTGAATGGGAATTTGAATTAGTCCTAGCTGTGTCTAAACACAGATTTGTGTCAATTCAACAATGGCATGAAATTAATGTTGGCCAAATACAGTAATTGATTGTGTATTAAAAGTTGTGGTAACATAGCTACAGAAACGGTAAGTTTCCTATGCCCTGTGTCAAACACTATAGTCTAACATTGTCAAACTTCATGTATTTTTGTCAAATCTAATTTATCACTGTCAAACCTAATTTATCACTGTCAAACTTAATTTATCACTGTCAAACTTAATTTGTCACTGTCAAAACTAATTTATCACTGTCAAACTTAATTTGTCACTGTCAAAACTAATTTATCACACTGTCAAACCACATTCATCGCTGTCAAACCTCATTAATGGTCAAACCTCTTTTTTAAAAATTGTTATTTAACTAGGCAAGTCAGTTAAGAACAAATTCTTATTTACAATGACGGCCTAATTTGTAAGTCGCTCTGGATAAGAGCGTCTGCTAAAAGACGTAAATGTAAATGTAAAATGTACACCGGCCAAATCCGGACGACGCTGGGCCAATTGTGCGCCGCCCTATGGGACTCCCAATCACGGCTGGTTGTGATACAGCCTGGAATCGAACCAGGGCGTCTGTAGTGACGCCTCAAGCACTGAGATGCAATTATCACTGCCAACCCTAATTTATCATGGTAAAACCTAATTAATCATGGTAAAACCTCATTTATCATGGGCAAACCTTACGTACCACACGGTCAAACCTCATTTATCACTTCCACCTCAGTCTGTTTCCCTTTCTTTTGGTCTTAGACACGGAGTGGGTGGTGGCTAACAATGAGCCGGTGGACAGACAGACCTACACAGTCCGCAACCTCCCCACTGGGGAGAAGATCAACTTCAGAGTGGTGGCCGTGAACATTGCTGGACGCAGCCCCCCTACCGGCCTGGCCCAGCCCGTCACTATCCGCGAGATCGTGGGTGAGTGTGTCTGTCACCCATAGGAATAGGACTGTGTGCCCTTCTGAACATGACCCTGTTGTATTGTATGTGGTTCATCATTACATCAATCTGGAGTAGACAACTTAAAACCTCTCTCTCCCTCTCTCTCTCTCTCTCTCTCTCTCTCTCTCTCTCTCTCTCTCTCTCTCTCTCTCTCTCTCTCTCTCTCTCTCTCTCTCTCTCTCTCTCTCTCTCTCTCTCTCTCTCTCTCTCTCAGAACTGCCCAACATCCGCCTCCCTCGCTACTTGAGACAGAAGTACATCAGAAGAGTGGGCGACAAAATCAACATGACCATCCCCTTCCAGGTCTGTTGTTAAAAGTTACCCATTACACCGCGATTTGTGTATTTTCACCATTTTGATTTGAGCTAAAGTAGTACGGCGTATGATCCAAAGCTATCTTGAATGCTGTGATTTCTACAGAATCACTCTATATGGGACAAGCTTGAACAGCTTATCAGGTGCCCATTATCTAGTGAAGTTGGTTTACCAGGTACCACTGCAGTTAGCCATTGACAGCTACTGTTTTGCCCTTCATTTGTTTCTATTCTGAACAAAGTATTACCTTGTGTCTAATAGGGTAAGCCACGCCCCAAAGTGCAATGGTACAAGGATGGGGAAGTGGTTGACGTTCGAGTTGCCAGCATACGCAATTCCGAAGTGGACTCTATCCTGTTCATCCGCTCGGCTGAGAGAGCCCACTCTGGGAAGTACGAGTTGGTCCTGCAGATTGAGAACATGGAGGCCAGGGCTACTCTGGAAATCAGGATCGTAGGTAAGAGATGAAAGACAACTGAAGACATAAGGGTCCTGTTTATTAGGGCAGTTCCTCCCCTTTTCCGTCCGTTTAATGCCTAATGAACACAACCCAGGATCATAGTGAAGCCGATGGCTAAGTCATTTAGCATCACTACTGCCTTTCTGAGACCTGAAGTAGCTACTGTTGCCCCCAGAACCAGAAACGGCTTGGCTTTTTACATTGTTGTGTCGTGGGTTCCAATCCACGAAGTAGACAGTATACTGGCTTTAGGCCACTGTAATTGTCCTATTGTAGTAAATATTGTGCCATTTTCTCATCCTAATCGCAACAAAATGACCACATATTTTTGTCCAATCAGAGACACCTGGGCCTCCCGAGGTAGTGAAGATCACAGACGTTTGGGGCTTCAACGCTGCGCTGGAGTGGAAGCCACCGAAGGACGACGGCAACTGTGAGATCACCGGTTACACAATACAGAAGGCGGACAAGAAGACCAATGTGAGAGAGGAGGGCATATACAGTAGGGACAAAGGGATCAAATACTCCATCCCCCAGTATGCAAAGCAAAGCTATGGGCTACTGTATAGGATGTGGCACGGGGAATGGAAAAAAAGCAACTAGAACCAAATCAAATTCTTTAGTAATGGACACTGTGGAATTCTTAAAGTAACTTGAAACACCAGATCACTACAACTAACCTCTCTCTCTCTCTCTCTCTCTCTCTCTCTCTCTCTCTCACTTTCTCTCTTTCTCCCCCCCCCCCTCCCCACCCCTCTCTCTCTCTATCTCTCTCTTTCTCTCTCTCCCCCCCACCCCTCTCTTTCTCTCTCTCTCTCTCCCCCACCCCCCTCTCTCTCTATCTTTCTCTCTCTTTCCCTCTCTCTAGGAATGGTTCACTATCTATGAGCACAACAGGAGGACAAACTGCACAGCCTCAGACCTGATCATGGGAAACGAGTACATGTTCCGCGTCTTCAGCGAGAACCTCGTTGGAAAGAGTGAGGATTTCTGCCTCAGCAAGGACACAGCCATCATACCTAAGATAGGTGTGTGTGTGTGTGTGCTGTACATACTTACATACATTATATCAACAAGGCCTACAGTATTTTCACAACATAATGTGTTTCAGAGACATCCTTTACAGTATGAATTCATTACCACTCCGTATTAATTCACAGTATAATAACCTCCCTTTCCTTTCCTTCAGGATTGGAATACAACCCACCTCCATTTAAGGAGAAGGACATGCAAAGCGCCCCCAAGTTCATACAGCCCCTGCTTGACAGGTCTGTGGTGGCAGGCTACAGTACCGCCATCAGCTGTGCTGTCAGGGGCTGCCCCAAGGTATGTATTTTGGGACAAACAGTCCGAATACTCTAACTGTAGATGCAGGGGGGAAAATTGTGTCTCTGTCCTAAATGTCTCCAATTACCTTGTCATCATCTTCATGGCCACTGACCTGAAAGGATGTGTCAATGTTTTCAGTATTATTTCATCGTCGTGAATGCACATTAGAGTGAATTCAATAAAAAACAATGTTTCCCAACCAGAAATATAATTTCATATACTGTATGGTAAACTCATACATGCACATTTATGAATATTCATAAAGGGATTTACAGTGCATTCGGAAAGGATTCTGACCCCTTGTCTTTTTCCACATTTTGTTAGGTTACAGCCTTATTCTAAAATTGATTAAATTGATTTTTTTATTCTCATCAATCTGTACACAATACCCCATAATGACAAAGCAAAAACAGGTTTTTAGATTTTTTTATACATTTATTAAAAATAAACAATGAAGTATCACATTTACATAAGTATTCAGACCCTTTACTCATTACTTTGTTGAAGAACCTTTGGCAGCAATTACAGCCTCGAGTCTTCTTCGGCATGACGCTACAAGCTCTGTCAGGTTGGATGGGGAGCGTCACTGCACAGCTATTTTCAGGTCTCTCCAGAGATGTTAGATCGGGTTCTCAAGTATATTCAGAGACTTGTCCCGAAGCCACTCCTGCGTTGTCTTGGCTGGGTGCTTAGGGTCGTTGTCCTGTTGGAAGGTGAACCTTCGCCCCAGTCTGAGGCCCTGAGCGCTCTGGAGCAGGTTTTCATCAAGGATCTCTCTGTACTTTGCTCCGTTCATCTTTCCCTCGATCCTGACTAGTCTCCCAGTCCCTGCCGCTGAAAAACATCCCCACAGCATGATGCTGCCACCACCATGCTTCACCGTAGGGATGGTGCCAGGTTTCTTCCAGACGTGACGCTTGGCATTCAGGCCAAAGAGTTCAATCTTGGTTTCATCAGACCCGATAATCTTGTTTCTCATGGTCTGAGAGTCCTTTAGGTGCCTTTTGGCAAACTCTAAGAGGGCTGTCATGTGCCTTTTACTGAGGAGTGGCTTCCGTCTGGCCACTCTACCATAAAGGCCTGATTGGTGGAGTGCAGCAGAGATGGTTGTCCTTCTGGAAATGTTCTCCCATCTCCACAGAGGAACTCTGTAGCTCTGTCAGAGTGACTATTGGGTTCTTGGTCACCTCCCTGACCAAGGCCCTTCTCCCCCGATTGCTCAGTTTGGCCAGGCGGCCAACTCTAGGAAGTGTCTTGGTGGTTCCAAACTTCTTCCATTTACGAATGATGGAAGCCACTGTGTTCTTGGAGACCTTCAATGCTGCAAAAAATGTTGGGTACCTGGACACAATCCTGTCTCTGAGCTCTAAGGTATTTCTGATTTTTATTTTGTAAGAAATTAGCAAAAAAATCTAAAAACCTGTTTTCGCTTTGTCATTATGGGGTATTGTGTGTAGATTGATGAGAACAAAAATATTTTAATCCATTTTAGAGTAAGGTTGTAACGTAACAAAATGTGGAAAAAGGGAAGTGGTCTGAATAATTTCTGAATGCACTGTATATACCTACGCATTTCTAAACATTTACAAGCATTTCAAATGGCTTATTCATGAAAGTGTTTATAAAGTGTTACCATATTTTTGTTTAATCCCTGATTTTTATTACATTGAAGGCCATTAAGGTCACATACGTGTCATGAAGCCGCTGACACAAGTCTCTCTTTGGCTCCGACTTAGCCTAAGATCAGGTGGTTGAGGAACAAGATTCCCCTGGACGAGAACCCTAGCTTCCTGATGCAGAACAACCAGGGGGTTTTGACCCTGAACATCCGCAAGCCCAGTCAGTATGACGGGGGCAAGTTCACCTGCAAGGCCATCAACCCTCTGGGGGAGGACGTCGTGGAGTGCACCCTGCTCGTACGAGGTATGGATGGAGAGGGACGGAGGGGAAGGGAGGTGGAGGGAGAATGGGGGTGGAGTGCAGGGATGGGGAAAAGGATTGAGGGAGAAAAAAAGATGGCGATATGAGGTATGGAGAGAGGGAGGGATCGAGAGGAGGGGTATAGAGGAAAGGATGGGGAGAACGAAACAGGGAGAGGAGAAAGATTGCTTTGTAGCAACCCAAGGGAACAATAGTCAATATCTTTCCACAATCGTGGAATGATAGTCATTGTAATGGAAACAACACCATGGGTTCAAAATACTACTTTTTATATGGTTGATGGATTTATTAAATGTATTCGTTTTTAATGAGGTTCTATGGTGTACATTATCTCACGTATATTGACCATGCAGTATGAACAGCACCTGAATGTTCCTTTGCAACCGCTGTCATTTTCTCCTCTTTCCATAGCTCTCAAGGACAAGGAGGAGGGAGATGAGAAATGAGATGCAGAAAAGCTAATAATGCAATACATTCACAATGTTTCAGTAGGTCTTGAAAAATGCATTGAAATAAAACAAACTTGAAGTTTTGGCTATTGTCTTTATTTCCTCTTGATCATATTTTCAATTTTTGTGGAATCAGAATAGTACATATAAAATACATAGAATCAGAATATTCAGCACGCTTGTTTAAGTAGGTTGTTACAAGAGTAAGTAGAAATAACAAAGAGTGCCTTCAGAAAGTATTCATACCCCTTGATTAATTCCGCATTTTGTTGTGTTAAAGCCTGAATTCAAAATTGATTAAATATATGTTTTTTCTCACCCATCTACACACAATACCCCATGGTGACAACGTGAAAACATGTTTTTGGAATGAGTGTTTGCATATTTATTGAAAATGAAATACAGAAATATCTAATTTACATAAGTATTCACACCCCTGAGTCAATACTTTGTAGAAGCACCTTTGGGCAAGTCTCTAAGAGCTTTCCACACCTGGATTGTGCAACATTTGCCCATTATTCTTTTCAAAATTCTTCAAGCGCTGTCAAATTGGTTGAAGATCATTGCTAGACAACCATTTTCAGGTCTTGCCATAGATTTTCATGTAGATTTAAGTCAAAACTGTAACTCGGCCACTCAGGAACTTTAACTGTTTCCTTGATAAGCAACTCCACTGTAGATGTGGCCTTGTGTTTTAGGTTATTGTCCAGCTGAAAGGTAAATTCATCTCCCAGTGTCTGGTGGAAAGCAGTCTGAACCAGGTTTTCCTCTAGGATTTTGCGTGTGCTTAGCTCCATTCCGTTTCTTTTTTATCCTGAAAAACTCCCCAGTCCTTAACGATTACAAGCATACCCATAGCATGATGCAGCCACCACTATGCTTGAAAATATGGAGAATTGTACTCAGTAATGTGTTGTATTGGATTTGCCCCAAACATAACACTTTGTATCAGGACAAAAAGTTAATTGCTTTGCCACATTTTTTGCAGTGTTACTTTAGTGCCTTGTTTCAAACAGGATGCATGTGTTGGAATACTTTTATTCTGTACAGGCTTCCTTCTTTTCACTCCTCAATTAGGTTAGTATTGTAGAGTTACTACAATGTGGTTGATCCATCCTCGGTTTTCTTGTATCACAGCCATTAAACTCTGAAACTGTTTTAAAGTCACCATTGGTGAAATTCTTGAGCGGTTTCTTTCCTCTCTGGCAACTGAGTTAAGAAGGACGCCTGTATCTTTGTAGTGACTGGGGATACACCATCCAAAGCATAATTAATAACTTCAACATGCTCAAGGGGATATACAGTGGGGAAAAAAAGTATTTAGTCAGCCACCAATTGTGCAAGTTCTCCCACTTAAAAAGATGAGAGAGGCCTGTCATTTTCATCATAGGTACACGTCAACTATGACAGACAAATTGAGATTTTTTTTACAGAAAATCACATTGTAGGATTTTTAATGAATTTATTTGCAAATTATGGTGGAAAATAAGTATTTGGTCACCTACAAAGAAGCAAGATTTCTGGCTCTCACAGACCTGTAACTTCTTCTTTAAGAGGCTCCTCTGTCCTCCACTCGTTACCTGTATTAATGGCACCTGTTTGAACTTGTTATCAGTATAAAAGACACCTGTCCACAACCTCAAACAGTCACACTCCAAACTCCACTATGGCCAAGACCAAAGAGCTGTCAAAGGACACCAGAAACAAAATTGTAGACCTGCACCAGGCTGGGAAGACTGCATCTGCAATAGGTAAGCAGCTTGGTTTGAAGAAATCAATTGTGGGAGCAATTATTAGGAAATGGAAGACATACAAGACCACTGATAATCTCCCTCGATCTGGGGCTCCATGCAAGATCTCACCCCGTGGGGTCAAAATGATCACAAGAACGGTGAGCAGAAATCCCAGAACCACACGGGGGGACCTAGTGAATGACCTGCAGAGAGCTGGGACCAAAGTAACAAAGCCTACCATCAGTAACACACTACGCCGCCAGGGACTCAAATCCTGCAGTGCTAGACGTGTCCCCCTGCTTAAGCCAGTACATGTCCAGGCCCGTCTGAAGTTTGCTATAGTGCATCCAGAAGAGGATTGGGAAAATGTCATATGGTCAGATGAAACCAAAATAGAACTTTTTGGTAAAAACTCAACTCGTCGTGTTTGGAGGACAAAGAATGCTGAGTTGCATCCAAAGAACACCATACCTACTGTGAAGCATGGGGGTGAAAACATCATGCTTCGGGGCTGTTTTTCTGCAAAGGGACCAGGACGACTGATCCGTGTAAAGGAAAGAATGAATGGGGCCATGTAACGTGAGATTTTGAGTGAAAACCTCCTTCCACCAGCAAGGGCATTGAAGATGAAACGTGGCTGGGTCTTTCAGCATGACAATGATCCCAAACACACCGCCCGGGCAACGAAGGAGTGGCTTCGTAAGAAGCATTTCAAGGTCCTGGAGTGGCCTAGCCAGTCTCCAGATCTCAACCCCATAGAAAATCTTTGGAGGGAGTTGAAAGTCTGTGTTGCCCAGCGACAGCCCCAAAACATCACTGCTCTAGAGGAGATCTGCATGGAGGAATGGGCCAAAATACCAGCAACAGTGTGTGAAAACCTTGTGAAGACTTACAGAAAATGTTTGACCTGTGTCATTGCCAACAAAGGGTATATAACAAAGTATTGAGAAACTTTTGTTATTGACCAAATACTTATTTTCCACCATAATTTGCAAATAAATTCATTAAAAATCCTACAATGTGATTTTCTGGATTTTTTTTTCTCATTTTGTCTGTCATAGTTGACGTGTACCTATGATGAAAATTACAGGCCTCTCTCATCTTTTTAAGTGGGAGAACTTGCACAATTGGTGGCTGACTAAATACTTTTTTTCCCCACTGTATTCAATGTCTGCTTTTTTATGTTTACCCATCTACCAATAGGTGTCCTTCTTTGTGAGGCATTGGAAAACCTCCCTGTTCTTTGTGGTTAAATCTGTGTTTGAAATTCACTGCTCGACTGAGGGACCTTACCGAGAATTGTATGTGTGGAGTACAGAGATGAGGTAGTCATTCAAAATCATGTTAAACACTATTATTGCACACAGAGTGAGTCCATGCAACTTATTATGTGACTTGTTAAGCACAATTTTACTCCTGAACTTATTTAGGCTTGCCATAACAAAGGGGTTGAATACTTAATGACTCAAGTCTTTTCAGCTTTTCATTTTTTATAAATTTGTTTAAAAAAAAAGAAAAACATAATTTCACGTTGACATTATGGGGTACTATGTGTGTAGGCCAGTGACAAGAAAATCTCAATTTAATACATTTTAAATTCAGGCTGTAACACAACAAAATGTGGAAAAAGTCAAGGGGTGTGAATACTTTCTGAAAGCACTGTAACTAGTAATTCAATCATTTTCAAAATATTATAAAAGCCCTCACTGTCTCCAAATCACTCAACAAAGACCTGAGATGACTTGACATTCTGCTAAATAGAACAAAATAGAATAGAACTCAATACAATACAATTCAAAACAGTACAATAGATCACAAGAGAACAAAAATCACAAGGTCATTGTATGGATTATTTACATTTTAATCTCAAAGATAGTAGGTCTATAAGTATTGATGTATTGCCCTGTCCTCTCCCAATGCCTCCATGATGTTTTAGGAAGACTTAGTCAAGTCTGGAGAGCCCTACTACCCCTCCCTGGAGTACAGGTTTCTCCTTTGGTGAATAAACACTGCTATGCTGGCCAACATCGCCACCGTCAGGATAGCTACTGTCACTGCAAGCACCGCAATGACACCTTGCAAAAGTCAATGAAGATAAGTAATCAGATTTAAAAGATTTCAGTCTTAGAGTCCTGTTTCAATGAGTAGTGACAGTTTCCGAGTAAACATTATGTTAACTTTTACTTACAGTATCTGTGGCAATATTTATGGTTATTCTGGTATAGAATGACAGAACAATGAGCTCCTATAAGCCAAAGTAATAAAGCAAAACCTTTGAACCATTAGGAAGATATGGACTACCTTTCTTACCTGTGTCGGGCCATGATGTTTTGAGCCCACACTCGGCGTCCCAGTCCGTTGAGATGACATCTTTAACCAGGTCAGTAAATGAGGTCAGAGGGCACGGAGTTGTCTCACAGCCAGGCACAGGGGTCGGGTAGGGGTCACGAGATGAGTCATTACGGTAATACAAGTCAAGAGAATAGGACCTGGAATAGTTAACACAGACTATGTAAAGAGATAGCCTACAGTCATGTGTTATGCATATTTCTGTAACACTTTAATACTAATTTCACATCTCGCATACCATTTCGTTGTCATTTAAAGGTGCAATATGCAGAAATCACTCAGACATTTCCAGGTTGCTAAATTTCTAATAGTTTGCCAAATGTTTATGTGACAAGACGAGCAGTGCAAAGAATCATTGTACCTTCTAAACCACTGTGCAATCTCTTTTCAATAACCAAAAATTTTGTTTTTTCAGCTGTTTGAAGCTGGTATACAAAACCGAAAATAAAAGATGCAAATATGAAACTTAAGCACGGGAAGCATAGAAATAGCGCACATAGAACAGATCTACCGCTTCTTAGACTTGCTTTCAATGTGAATTACTATGTGAATTTCTTCGGGTCACCCAAAAAGTTACATATGGCAGCTTTAAACCAAATCATTTCTACACTTTATCGTGCTAAAACATTAGCCTTGTACATATTATCATTTCTAGAGGTATCACAACTAAAACTACATTACCCATCATCCTCTTGGTAGAACTCAAAGAGCTGACAAGCAGCATAAGGAGGAAGAAGACTGTTGTACACATCTAGGGCAGCCTGGAGAGTGATGAGGGTGGAGTCATGCTTGAGAGAGAGATGTACACATCAGGACACATAGAATTAATTGTGTCGTATAAATTGCATTATCACATAGCATTAACATTGTGTTTGGTCATGCGTGGATGTGCTTGTGAATGTGTAAATATGAATACGGAGACATGCTAGATGTCAGATTGCATAATATGAAGTGTGAGTGTACATTTGTGCATGTGGATATGTGTGTATGTGTGTGCCAGCGGTGTTCACTAACTGCTGAATACATGATGAACTTGAGTGTGCTCCCTTGCTCCATTGCCTTGGAGAAATTCCTCAGGATGGCATTCAACAGAACCCCTAAACAATAAACAAACGATCAACATTATAAAAACAATCACAGTGACATCCACACAAACAAACTGTTTGCATAATTCAACTCATTAACATAACATTGAGACCAACTCACAATCCCCAGCATATTCATCCACTCAGCATGAGCAACCTCTCAGCCCACAGTCACAACATTAACTCAACGTTACTTCAACTCTTTTACAACCCACAGCACCTCTGACACCTTCTAAACTCTAACCTCTCACCTCCTGAGAGCCTGGCCTTTTCCTTTCTCTTGTGAGTGACGACGCTGAACACGACCTCAAAGGAGGATATTTCCTGTAGAGTGTTGAGTACTTCCTGTGTGGCCCAGCCAGGGGTGGTCAGGTTGTGATTCCTCTAACAGGGGTACAATGACAACCGTTAGCATCGTTCTGTTTGAAGCGCAATCTTCCACAACACATGAGTCACAACCAAGCCTATACCCGTGTAATTATTTTTGGATACATCCCAAATGGTACCCTATTCCCTTTATAGTGCACTACTTTTGACCAGGGCGCATAGGACTCTTGTCAAAAGTAGTATACTATATAGGGAACAGGGTCCCATTTTGGATGCACCCTGAATTTCATGGTTTGTATAAGTCTTTCTATTTATACCCATCTCTGAAAATAACAGATGTTGGATGTACACTTTGCACCGGTGCGAATGCGTATTACTGTAAATATGGCCAAGTCTCTTATATAATTATGAATATTTCTCATTTCAATGTGCTATTGAGTTATTTATCAAGCCCAACTGCCGAGATGATCACATGGCAGTGTTTCCACTAGATTGTTTGTTCCCAGGCGGGGCACAAAGACCCAAAGAGCAACATCCAGGCTTTCTGGCATCAAAGTTGTCAATTGAAACCAATAGAAGCCAAACTATTTGACACAGGGCAACTTGCAAGAGAGCTAGGCAGGGGAATGGAGGGTAGGTGTCCTGCCTGTACAATGAGTCAGGCAGGATGCAGAGTCAGATGAACTCGTGGATGCCATTTTTATGTCTCTGTGCAGTATGAAGGAAGTTAGAGGTAGTTTCGCGAGCCAATGCTAACTAGTATTAGTGCAATGACTGGAAGTTACATAGTGGCACGGACAACATGCAGGAAACGTGAGTTGAATGGGTTTCAAGCAAGTCTATGTATGCGTCCCAAATGGCACCCTATTCCCTATAGTGAACTACTTTTGACCAGAGCCCTATGGGCCCTTCACAAAGTAAGTGGACTATAAAGGGTATGGGGTGCCATTTGGGACGTAGACTATGTATTCTCTGGTCACCTTGCTCCTTGCCCTTCGAAGGGGACATGCAACTACCCCCACAGGGGAAACCCTACATGTGGCATAGTGTTTATTTCAGAGTCTGAGTGTGTATACAGCGAGCTACATACAGTAGTCCATTACCTGACAGGAGAGAGTGTCGTAGACCCTCCAGATAGAATTTCTGCCCAGCAGCCTAGACACAGGGTACCCAGTGTGGTTGGAGAGCTCCTGTATAAATCGCTGTGGGAAGATGTTCATCTTATACGAATATTTTCCAGTCAGTCAATTTGATTATTGTGCCTGATAGATTCCTAAAAGCAATCACTCGGTCACATATTCTATGTCACATTCTTTTTTTGCTTCCATAAACAGTTGATTATTAAAACTATTCGTTTTGTCAAATAAGTGCACTGTACAAAGGTTTTTTTATACCCAGTGCTAAGTTGAGAGAAAATTACTAAGTGGAAGGTTCTCAATAGTCTAAAGTGACATCCTGTCTTTGTGTCCTTCCCTTCATTTACACTGATGCAAAATACATGACAAGTCTTGATTACTGTCAGTGTGTAGTGATAGGTCATCATTCAAGGTCCAGTATGTTGCTTTGTGGGCGACCCAACCAAATTCAGATAGAAATGTGAGTTGTAGATCTGTCATTCTCATTGAAAGCATGTCTGATAAGCGGCATATCCATTCTATGTGAGCTATTTCTATGCTTCCCATCCTTAAAGAGACTGAACGGGATCTTATGGACTTACAATTTCTTAACATATTGTACGAATTGAGCGCTACTTTTCAACTACTGACTGAAATTATACAAAACCTTTATAACGCATCTTTAAGTTTAGGTTTTGCATCTTTTTAATTTTGGTTTTGTACACCAGCTTAAAACAGCTCAAAATTCAATATTTTTTATTATAGAAAATATATTTAACAGCAGCTTAGATTGTCAATGATTCTCTACACTTGTTTTGTCACATAAACTAAAATTAGGCAAACATGATAGAATTTTAGCAACCAGGTAACGGGGAGCAATTTCTACATATTATGCCTTTATGCCCATTAACCTTTCACCTGCTTTTCAGATCACGTCAAATGAGACAAGAAGAGGAAGCCACTTTAGACTATTGAGATGCACCCAGGGTGACAACATTTTTCAGTTACTCCATGTTCTCACCAGAGGGTAGTAAAGAGTACCAAAGGACGCCTCCATCAAAAGCCAGACATCTCCTTAATAGGAATCAGGATGGGACTTAGTTTAATTAAAGCCTTTTCATTTTAACTCTCAACATAATTCAATCCTGTCATTAATTAACAGCTCTGAGAATGTGAGAGAAATTGTGCCGAGCAGCTTTTTGGAAGATGAAGGAGAAAACAGTGAGTGAGGAAATCACTGAGGACCTGATGTTACACCAAAATAATAACAAGGCCTTTGTGACAACTAACAACCTACTGGAATGAAACAATAATTCCATCTTTGGATAACAAACACACGTAGCAAGTGAGTCAAAATGAATTCACCAGACAAGATGAATAGGGAGAGACAGGGTTGTGAGGAAAAGGGTTTCATTGCTGCGACATATTGCGCAAGGCCTAGTTATGCCAGGATATGACTTGAAATGACTAGACAGAACAACAAAAAGAAACATTTACAATAACAACATAATAAACAACACGCTGTCAACAAACTAGTGAAAGCGATTGAGGTGTGTTTGATTAACCTTGGAGTTTTCCCCTTTGGGGCTATTCTATTTTGACAAACTCAATCGAGCGCAAACAGTATTTGAAAGTATTTGACATACTGCTATGCATTTGACACAAGTCTGAACATGTTATGTCACGTCTACTACATGTGTAGTTTGCTAATTTGATCACTCTGTTATCGCTGAGAATTTTCCTGCGCCGCAGGATTTTCAAATGAGCCTTGTGATTGACATACATTCACTGAAAACCTGTGGTTCTCTTTCTCTCTTGCTCGCTCAAACACCAAATCACCAGACAGAATAGATGTCCTACTACAGGTTGAAATGCAGCCATACACATCAACAATTGTTGTTGTACATAGCCTAATAACACAACTAGATAATGGTCTATACTACAACATAGTGTATCCGAAATACAGCCTATAGCCTACTGTAGCCTATCGAAACTAATTCCCGTTAGAAATTATCAGTTAAAAAATAAATTTATAAAATCCTCCTGCAGCAGGATTACTTTTCTCCTGCAATGAAACTGGTCCAATTAAGATGTATGAAGCATCATAGGCTTTATGATTTGATGTGGTACCTTGACAACTCTTCTGAGACTTACCTTGTGTGACTTGAGAACTCTCCGGTAGTGTTCGCTGCCAAACATCTCCCCCATCAGCTCTCTAAACCTGGGGCAGTGTTTGCTTGGGGACTTCAACAGCTTGTGAAATCCAAGACAAAACGACAACTTTTATTCCTCTGTCAAATTCCTCTTCCTCTTCTCATAAACCCCATGTAAATTCGGTTTACAGCTTTGCTTTATTAGTGGCCCATTGATTTGTTTTTATCGCCATTTCCATCTCACTGCCAAATGGCCTATTGGTCAGAGAAATGGACATGAAGGTCCATGCTCACATCTCAAATGGGCGTAGTGATATTGCGTTTCACATCAGGCTCCACACAAAGCCAATATATCTTGATTCAAACTTTCATTTTTTCAAATACTTTGAGTGTTTTATTGACTCTGCCTGGAGTGCCAGAATCAGATGGGATGGGTTTACACTTTTGGGACTATTTCATTGGTTCCAATGCAACCAGGCAAGCTCAATCAAGCACAGCTAAAGTTTTTGAAAGAAAACAAACACTATGTTGAACCCAGGTCTGCTGGATAGATTCATACAGCTGTTTTAATGGATGATGTGTGAGTGAGTAGGCATGTTTGTCTATACCAGCCAGCCGCCAGCCCAGGACTCTAAATTAAAGAAATTAATTGATAGCATTGGTGCTCCCAATTTTTTAAATGTAGGAACACCACATGAAGTTTAGGAGCACCAGAATATTTGGGGGATTGATTGAGATACAGCTTATATGTGACCTATATGAATTCTAGATACTTTTGAAGCACATCTTGTGCCCTAAAAATATGTAACACAGTTAATACATTAGTTTATTATAAAAGCTAAAATGGTGATACGAATACCTGTCATTAAAATTACAAAATCATTTGTGGAATATTTGGTTTGTACATTGTGTAAAGGCACTATTTTCCCATTTTCCCATTTCCCATTTTCCCATTGTGATTAATAACAGCACTATTAGTGAAAGGAGGAGCTAGGAAACCCATTGGACAATAAATGGAGGACCGTATAATGCCCCACCCAGCAGACTCGACCAATTACCTTCACGTGGTCAGGCTGCGTCTAGCTAACTAGTCCTTCGCTAACGCCTGCTAGCTAGCACACAGTGTCCTTCACTCCCACCTGCCGAACACCTGCCCTTAACAGAACTGCAGGAAAACAGTGCCCGACTGGCGGGGGCAAAGTACACTGTCTACCGGTGTCCTAGCTAGCTAGCTAACTATCTTGCCTCCCGCCTGCTATGTACCGGAGTCCTAGCTAGCTAGCTAGCACCCAGGGTCCTTCGCTAACTCCTGCCGAACACCTGCCCTCGCCATCGTTAACAGAACTGCAGGAAAGCAGTGCCCGACAGGCGGGGGTGAAGAACACTGTCTACCGTTTTCCTAGCTAGCTAGCTACCGTTGTCGCCCCTGCATCATCTTCTTTTGCTATGATATCATGGCGGTCCGCAAACAAACATTTAAGGTGCATGCGGGCACCTACTGTGCTGGAGGGTGCGATCAATCATGGGCTACCTAACTCTGTACTAAGAAAATACAATTTTCAAACCAAATAAATCTCTACTAACTTCTACCACACCCTCCCCCAAAACACCCTTCCAAGCCCCCCAACCCCATTAAACTTGATCTATATCATGTTGAAACAATCCACCCTTAGGATTATTCAGCATGTCAATGACCATTTCTACAGTAACATCTGTTACCCCCAATAACTATTTTGCCATATCCACAATAGCCTTCAACCTGGCATTTCTGCTTTCCACAACTCGAGTCGTGTTGATAACCTTACCAATGAAAGTGATCAAGTTAACTTTATTCACTATCAAAGTGTCCTTTGACACAGCACATTAACGAGCGCAAGATTTCTGAACAGGTCTTGAAACCATGCCGGGACCAGCAGAAGCACCAGCCCCGACAGTTGGTCTACTTACTACAGGAGCAGCCATGGAAGCTCCATCACTCCTGTAGTTCCACCAATCTGTTTTACAGCCTCTGCATACAGTGCATTCCGAAAGTATTCGGACTCCTTGACTTTTTTCCTCATTAATCTACACACAATACCCCACAATGACAAAGCAAAACAGGTTTTTAGAAATAAAAAAGTATTCAGACCCTTTGCTATGAAATTGAGCTGTTTCCAATGATCATCCTTGAGATGTTTCTACAACTTGATTGGAGTCCACCTGTGGTAAATTCAATTGATTGGACATGATTTGGAAAGGCACACACCTGTCTATATAAGGTCCCACAGTTGACAGTGCATGTCAGAGCAAAAACCAAGCCATGAGGTTGAAGAAACTGTCCGTAGAGTTCAGAGACAGGAATGTGCCGAGGCACAGATCTGGGGAAGGGTACCAAAATATTTTTGCAGCATTGAAGGTCCCCAAGAACACAGTGGCCTCCATCATTCTTAAATGGAAGAAGTTTGGAACCACTAAGATTCTTCCCAGAGCTGGCCGCCCAGCCAAACTGAGCAATCGGGGGAGAAGGAAGGTGACCAAGAACCCGATGGTCACTCTGACAGAGCTCCAGAGATCCTCTGTGGAGATGGGAGAACCTTCCATAAGGACAACCATCTCTGCAGCACTCCACCAATCAGGCCTTTATGGTAGAGTGGCCAGACGGAAGCCACTCCTCAGTAAAAGGCACATGACAGCCCGCTTGGAGTTTGCCAAAAGGCACATAAAGGACTCTCAGACCATGAGAAACAAGATTATATAGTCTTAATAAAACAAGATTGAACTCTTTGGCCTGAATGCCAAGCGTCACGTCTGGAGGAAACCTGGCACCATCCCTACGGTGAAGCATGGTGGTGGCAGCATCATGCTGTGGGGATGTTTTTCAGCGACAGGGACTGGGAGACTAGTCAGGATCGAGGGAAAGATGAACGGAGCAAAGTACAGAGAGATCCTTGATGAAAACCAATTTGCATATCACCGATGATCCACAGATGATGCAGATCCACAGATGATGCAATCACTATTGCGCTCCACACTGCCCTTTCACACTTGGACAAAAGGAACACCTATGTGAGAATGCTATTCATTGACTACAGCTCAGCGTTCAACACCATAGTGCCCTCAAAGCTCATCACTAAGCTATGGACCCTGGGACTAAACACTTCCCTCTGCAACTGGATCCTGGACTTCCCGACGGGCCGCCCCCAGGTGGTAAGGGTAGGTAACAACACATCCGCCACGCTGATCCTCAACACGGGGGCCCCTCAGGGGTGCGTGCTCAGCCCCCTCCTGTACTCCCTGTTCACTCATGACTGCATGGCCAGGCACGACTCCAACACCATCATTAAGTTTGCCAGTGACACAACAGCGGTAGGCCTAAAGCTTCCAGTCTGTTATTCTAACTCAATCAGCATGACAGAGTGATCTCCAGCCTTGTCCTCGTCAACACTCTCACCTGTGTTAACAAGAGAATCACTGACATGATGGCAGCTGGTCCTTTTGTGGCAGGGCTGAAATGCAGTGGAAATGTTTTTTGGGGATTAAGTTCATTTTCATGGCATCTGATCACTCTTCATGACATTCTGGAGTATATGCAAATTGCCATCATCAAAACTGAGGAAGCAGACTTTGTGAAAATTAGTATTTGTGTCATTCTCAAAACTTTTGACCACGACTGTACACCTGTTGTATTCAGTGCATGTGACAAATAAAATTTGATATGAGTAAAGGTTCTGAGTACTTATGTAAATGTGATATTTCAGTTATTTTGTTATTTTATTTGGCAAAATATTATAAAAACCTGTTTTTGTTTTGTCATTATGCGGTATTGTGAGTAGATTGATGAGGGGGGAAAAAACTATTTAGTCAATTTTAGAATAAGGCTGTAATGTAAAAAAATTACAACTCTTAACCTTCACATTGCTCCCACATTCACCGTAATCATGTTCCCCTCCACACTTGGCACATCTTTTCTTTCCTTTACACTGAACAGCTATATGTCCCATTTTTTGGCATTTAAAACACCACAATGGGGATGGGACAAATTCTCTGAAATTGAAACTAAGGAATCCTATCTGTACTTTTCCAGGAAAAACCTTCTCAAACCTCAGCAGCACTGATAAGCTTTCACTTTTTTGACCCTCTTTCCTTCTGATCAACCATTTGGCCTCAATCACTCTGCATTCCTTCACATTTTCTTTAATATCATCTATGGACATAGATATTGGGACCCCAGTGATGACCCTCCTCAACCTAGCATAAGCACCAGGGACGTGGCTTTTAATCTTCTTCCCATTAAGCTTTTACATTTGCAGAATCTTCCCTTGCTGAGCCTGGCTACCACAAAATATTAGCAATCTACCATTTCTAATGAACCTGGCTAGTTTGACTTCACCTATCTCTTTCTCTATGGCATTGGTTAATTGGATAGGGTGTAAATGAGGCCATGTGGTCTCATCAAACACCATCACAAGTTTCCATTCCGACACATTATTACTCTTGCTTCCTACCTTGGCCCTCTTTATGCTTTGTATACTAGACGCTCCACTGCTTTCAGTATCATTATCTCTCTTCTTCCTATCTCTTTCCACTACAGACCATTCAGATCCTTGACCCTAATCCTCCCGCCCCACATCATCAGAACTGTCACCCATATTGATCGCATTCCAGCACAGCTGTTGCTTCTCCAACCTTTTCTCCATTTCCTCCACTTCGTCCGCACTACTCGCCGCCATTTCCAACCATCCGCCATACGTTACCATTCCTCTACCTGTCTTTTCTGTAGGGAGCTGCCAGCTAGTGATCGATCCGCTATAGGAAGATCCAAATGTTACGCCGATAATATGGGTCAGATCTTTTGACCTGGTTGTGCTAGAAGCACGCCGTTTTCGCTGTAGTAATTGTTTAACCACGACGCGAATTAATCTGCCTTCAGTTGTTTCTCTAGGGCACCCAGAAACAATGGTACAGCGAAGCCTTATCGTTACAGATTTTTTTCATAGTCGCTCAGTGCTCCCAAAATAAAACTCCTGGTCGCACAGCAAAATATTTGGTCGCACTTTAGAGCCCTGCGCCCGCCTACCTTATCCTGGGCTCTGGTGACAGTGTGCACTGGAATGGGCCGCCATGGTAACTGGGGCATGAGGGGAGGGGGGCGTCTGTTTGGGGGGAACAGCCCAGCCAGGTTAGCCTGGGCACTCATTAGAGTGCGGTCATAGTCTGTGCTCCGCACGTACACCTGTGTGGAGCGGAAGAAGTAAAGCTTAGGTTCCTATGTCTATACCAGCATACCACTTAGAGAATCCATTTCCAAAAAACTGCTTCACTGTACAGTAAGGGGTATGCCAGTGTGCATAATGGAACAAAGCTTTACTGTATTAAGAATGAATATGTTCTACTTAAAATGTGCTTTTCCCTTTTCTGTCATCATATGTGAAGTGATTGCACACTGTAAATCATTTTGACAACATTGGCTTTTCCTGTGATGCTGATAAAGCTTGTTTGAATTCGGATGTCAGGGGACATGAAAGGTACAGCATGAGCTGAAACTTGAGTGCGACAACAAATCCTTAGCGACAGCGAATTAGTAAAGTAGTTATTTTTGGTGATAATTGCATGTTACTTTATGGACAGAGGGAGGGGGACGAGAGAGAAAAATATAAAGAGATAGAATGGAGTAAAGAGAGAAAGAGAGTGACAGGAAGAGGGAAATCAGATATTTGTTGTAATGCCAGTATGATCCAAACAGCCTTGGGGCACACAGAGCCAAACAACATGCATGCAGTCTAATGCGAGATCAGGCGAGACTAGCCCACATGTTACATCATGTTATGAGGCCGGGGTGATGATGTCATCAACATGAGTCATTCTCATTAGCCTACACCAAAACAGACATTGCAGGCACTAAGTACCACATAACGTGTGGTCATATGCTCCAAAGAACATAGACGTATAGCCCGAAATAGATATGGCACGACTCAAATGCACAAGCAGCACACATGGTAATCAATGTAATTTCTCTCCTGTGTAATATGTACACGTTTGGGCTCCAGTAACGCACCTCTTTGCTGTTGTAGTCTTCACTGAGGAAGTGTCCATAGCGTCTCTTTAGAAACCTGCCCAAGTCAAACTGCTGTCTCATCCCCAACTGAGCCAAGTGAGACAAAAAAAGACGAGAGAAAGCTTAGACCTCACACAACAGCCTAGGTCAAGTAAGAACTTCTACAGAGAATATTTGGGAGATACTACTGTGATAATATTGCTTGTTTTTGATGTGGTACAGGATTGTCTAACATTTCATGACAGACACCTTCAACTTTTCCTAAAAAAAATGTGTGTGCTTGCTTAAGCTTATAGTTGTCTTATTGTTGTTGTAGAAGTTACAGGCACATTCAGAATGAAAATATAGGTATTGGGATATGTTTTTTTTAAATATCATTGTCATTGCATACTCAAATAGGATTTCTGTACCTCAGTTAGCTGCCCGAAGCCTTGTTCCCACACTTCCTCTCCATGAGGGTCCATGGGAAACGACTCAATGGGGGATCGATCGCCATGACGAAATACCTTACGTCAGTCATATGTTTTATGTCATATGTATAGAGCTACAGTACCGTACACAAGTCATATGTCTTATATTCTTATGTGATATGCAGAAGTATCTTTTATACCTGGTGCTAACGTGTGCTTTGTCCTAATGTTATCCACATTCTGATTGTGCCGACATATTAGCCGTTGCATCTCCACATGGTATTAAAATGTATCTCTTATCTGTTTACTGTGTCCTCATTGTGACCAGATATCCTAGTGCCTCCGGAGGTGGTCAGGAAGATCTGATCACAATCAGAATACAATGCGTCTTTTAATCATCTACACCTGTCTAGAAATGTGGGCACAATCAAAATGTGGACAAGATTAGAACAAAGGACACATGTTAGAACCAGGTATAAATTGGGCTAAATTGGGTTAAATTAAGCTTGATTGATTGGGTTAATACATGGCTCCTACATCAGGCATGAAAAACAATATGATTATTGATTATCTTTTTACTTATTTTCCCTTCAAGCATAAAGCAAGTGTTAAATCTGTCAGGATTTCATCAAACATTTCAAAACAAACCCCAGAACAGTAAAGCAGAACTGAAAAGACTTACGGCGACAACAAATTTCAGAACGCGGGATTCAGTCGATGAGACACAAGAGAGAAGTAAAATGTATCCCAAAATCTTCAGGTACCCCACCATCTCTTCTGTAGTTTCTTTCACTTCTGTTACAGTGGGGACGCCTTTTAGAGGTTAACTGAAAAAAAAGCTAATATCGAATATCGATAAAGACAATGAAAACGTTCTGCCAAATTCAGTCTATTTTCTCACTCAATATTACTTGGAAACTTTTAGCAGAAACACACTATTTGGCAAGTCCATTAATAAAGTCATTATTTTATATAAATGTAATGGTGATTCAAATCCCACAAGTTTAACAGTTGTTAATTAACTAATAATAGTTTGTTCGTTTAATAATAATTTGTTCATTTGTTTTGAACTCTTATGTCATTAAATGTAAATGATGACCTGTCATGTAACAAATTATAATAATTATAAAACATAATTACTGCAAATGTTCACTTACCTTAATTTGTATGTAACAGACTGGTGTGGTTCCTTACAGCTGTTTGTATTTTAAGAAATCTATGAGAAAAAGGCCCACTGCAGTAAATCTTATCTGTGAAGCTATACACAGATATTACTTGACATTTAGTTCATGTTCCACTAAAGGATGCACTGCTTTCATATCCCACATACCTGACCCCTTCTTCCTCTTCTCTTCCTCTCTCACTTGTGACGCCTGCTCCCAAATCACACTGGCCGCTCAAAATCCCAAATCACTGTCTCTGTCAATCTCACTCTCTCTCCCTTGACGTACCAATGGACAAATATACCCTGGCAGTTCTCTTTAGATTCGCATTTGATCTGTAGACATATATGTCCACCTCAGACAGGACAGCTCTCCTTATGTAGCAGCCATACAGTGCCTATGGTGAAACAAGCCCTAAAATGAGAATCATAGCCTTACTCACCTGGTGCCTCACTTAGCTCACCCCCCCCCCCCACACACACACACACATACGCACGCACACACACACACACACACACACACACATAAACACACACACACATCCGTGGGCACACAGACACATGCATGAATGCATTAAAACATGCAAGCACACACGCACGTATGCACACACGCACACATGCACACATGAATGCATGTATCCACACACACCACACACACAGCCCAGGGCCACAAACACTCATTATATCGTGCCATGTCATCCACCATGGGTTTTGCCCCAAAATTACAGTGCCTGCAGTGTTTTCCCTGACTTAGCAAACTTGTAGGGATCTGTTAGTATCAAAGTCGCCTTATGGGTCAGTAAAATAGGGTAACATGATGTACTATAGGCTTACAGTTTATGCCCCATCATGATTGGAACAAGTGAGCTGACTTTTAGTGCTCACTTATTCATCAGTTCATTATTTTGTAACCCTGTACATTCTTAGAAAAAAAGGTGCTATCTAGAACCTTAAAGGGTTCTTCGGCTGTCCCCATAGGAGAACCCTTTGAAGAAACATTTTTGGTCGCAGGTAGAACACTTTTGGGTTCCATGTAGAACCCTTTCTACAGAGGGTTCTACATGGAACCCAAAAGGGTTCTTCCTGGAACAAAAAAGGGTTCTCCTATGGGGACAGCCAAAGAACCCTTTTGGAACCATTTTTTGTAAGAGTGTAGGTATGTTTATACAGAGTAGGATGGTCTAGCAGTACAAGCTAAATGAGACATTTGAGTATACAGCCATAAGCCACAAATAGTATGCCCACACTGTAGGCATTCACACACACACACACACGCACACACGCACACACATACAGTGTCTTCAGAAAGTATTCACACCCCTTGACTTTTTCCACAATTTGTTGTGTTACAACCTGAATTTAAAATGGATTACATTGAGTTTTGTTGTCACTTCCCTACACACAATACCCCATCATGTAAAAGTGGAATTGTGTTTTTTGAAATTTTTACAAATTCATTAAAAATGAAAAGCTGAAATGTCTTGAGTCAATACATTTTCAATCTCTTTGTTATGGCAAGCCTAAATAAGTTCAGGAGTAAAAATGTGCTTAACAAGTCACATAATAAGTTGCATGGACTCACTGTGTGTGAAGTAATAGTGTTTAAAATGATTTTTGAATGACTACCACAAAGACCAGGGAGGTTATCCAATGCCTCGCAAAGAAGGGTACCTATTGATAGATGGGTAAAACATTTATTACACTATGGATGGCGTATCAATAGACCCAGTCACTACAAAGATACAGACGTCCTTCTTAACTCAGTTGGAAATCGCTCAGGAATTTCACCATGAGGCCAATGGTGACTTTAAAACAGTTACAGAGTTTAATGGCTGTGATAGGAGAAAGCTGAGGATGAATCAACAACATTGTAGTTACTCCATAATACCAACCTAATAGACAGAGTGAAAAGAAGGAAGCCTGTACAGAATAAAAATATTCCAAAACATGCATCCTGTTTGCAATAAGTCACTGAAGTAAAACTGCAAAGAATTTGGCTAAGAAATGAACGTCATGTCCTGAATACAAAGCGTTATGTTTGGGGCAAATCCAACACAACACATCACCGAGTACAACTCTTCATATTTTCAAGCATAGTGGTGGCTGCATCATGTTATGGGTATGCTTGTCATCAGCAAGGAATGGGGATTTTTTTTTAACAATAAAAATAAACGGAATAGAGCTAAGCACAGGCAAAATCCTAGAGTAAATCCTGGTTCAGTCTACTTTCCAACAGACACTGGGAGACAAATGTACCTTTCAGCAGGACAATAACATTTTACATTTACATTTTAGTCATTTAGCAGACGCTCTTATCCAGAGCGACTTACAGTTAGTGAGTGCATACATTTTCATACTGGCCCCCCGTGGGAAACGAACCCACAACCCTGGCGTTGCAAGCGCCATGCTCTACAAACTGAGCTACACGGGGCCCTACAACACAAGGCCAAATATACACTGGAGTTGCTTACCAAGATGACATTGAAATCTATAGCAAGACTTGAAAATGACAGAGAGACTTGTCATGAAGCCACTCCTGCGTTGTCTTGGCTGTGTGCTTAGGGTCATTGTCCTGTTGGAATGTGAACCTTCGCCCCAGTCTGAGGTCCTGAGTGCCCTTGAGCAGGTTTTCATCAAAGATCTCGCTGTACTTTGCTCCGTTCATCTTTCCCTTGATCCTGACTAGTCTCCCAGTCCATGCTGCTGATACACATCCCCACAACATGATGCTGCCACCACCATGCTTCACCGTAAGGATGGTGCCAGGTTTCCTCCAGACGTGACACTTGGCATTCAGGCCAAAGAGTTCAATCTTGGTTTCATCAGATCAGAGAATCTTGTTTCTCATGGTCTGAGAGTCCTTTAGGTGGCTTTTGGCAAACTCCAAGCGGGCTGTCATGTGCCTTTTACTGAGGAGTGGCTTCCGTCTGGCCACTCTACCATAAAGGCCTGATTGGTGGAGTGCTGCAGAGATGGTTGTTATTCTTAAAGGTTCTCCCATCTCCACAGAGGAACTCTGGAGCTCTGTCAGAATGACCATCGGGTTCTTGGTCACCTCCCTGACCAAGGCCCTTCTCCCCCGATTGCTCAGTTTGGCCAGGTGGCCAGCTCTAGGAAGAGTCTTGGTGGTTCCAAACTTCTTCCATTTAAGACTCTCCATTCCGAGTCTCATAGCAAAGGCTCTGAATACTTATGTAAATAAGGTATTTCTCTTTTTCGTTTTCAATACATTTGCAAACATTTCTGAAAACCTGTTTTCACTTAGTCATTATGGAGTGTTGTGTGTAGATTGATGAGGAAAAAAATACATGTAATCTATTTTTGAATAAGGCTGTAACGTAACAAAATGTGGAAAAGGGGAAGGGGTCTGAATACTTTCCGAATGCACTGTAATTGCCACAATTTCACAATGGTTGTCATGGAAACCCAGCAGTTGATGCATTTTGACCTAATCGGAAAATGGGAGATGAGAGGTGGAAGGATACACAAATCCACCAAACGAGTGAATGTTACCAAACAGTGCAGGGCATTTCAACACAAAAGGCTCCAATGGGAATGAACTGTTATGAGAAAGAGCACAAGAGAAAGAGAGAAAGAGTGAGGGCAAAAAGGACGGAGAGGGAAAGAGCGAGCTATTTTAGGCCGCGGGTTGTCATGGAAACAGCAGCCTCGCTACTACAAATGGAGACAACTAGAACACATGGATCGACAAACAAATGGCGTGCGTACAAGCGCATGCAAATGCCACGGCGTGTGTGACTACTCTCCATCTTGGTCGGGTTAATCCTCACGATAACACAGTCTCTTTCAGCCAGAGTGAATATGAATGGGGCGCTTTAGTGAGGGGGGACAAACGCTGGGAGTCAGGGGCTAAGTAATGTCCATTCAGTCAATAGTGAGCCAGCCACTCAGTCTGTCTTTTAATTAACCAGTCCCTTTAGCCGCTTCCTTCCCTCTCTTTTTCTCTCTTTCCCTCTCTATTTCTCTCCCTCTCTCCGCCTTCTCCCTTTCTCTCTCCCTTTCTCTTTCTCTCTCTCTCTCTCTCTCTCTCTCTCTGAAGGACAGAGGTATTCCCACAGTTCTCGGTTGCTATAGCAACACTGCGGTGAGTGAAAAAAAAAGAGAGGACACAGGCGGGAGGAGGAGGAGAGAGATGGAGGAGGAGGAGAAAGGGGGAGGGGTAGAGAAAAGCATGGCCTAAGATGAGGGGATGTGTGAACAATGCTAATGCTAATGATAGCCGCTCCCGACCGGGGCGATGGCGAATCTCCCCTTGTAGAGCCGCCGAGAGCCCAGACTGTCACTGTCATTAACATAATTGTCGCTGGATATCTTATCTTGCTTCGAGTCGATATCTCTCTCTCTCTACAGAACACAGTGGAGGCCTATAGCCATCTGCTCATTCATTTGACATTGAGTTCCTCGATTGTCATAATTGTGTTGAATTTATTTACCTCGTGAGCGTCGTTCAGAATGACAGGAAAAACAGTGATAAGATCCAACACATCATTACTTTACCCAGGGAGACTGAGAATGACAGGGGGAGAATGCAGTGTGTGGTTATTCCATAAGAACTTAAACGATGCAAACCAAAGGGCCCATCAGGATTTTTTTAAACATTGTAATAAAACTGATAAACATGGTATAAAGTTACATACTGTTACATACATACTGATATGATACCCTTCCGTGAATGTATACAAAGTCGGCATGCTGTTGGTCCAGTTGACGACACCCGACGCTGACTCTCAGCCGAACATGCCTTCACTCTACCGAGTTCGGCCCGAGTGCTGGTGCTGACTGGGTAATAATGACGGCACTCAATCTCTAATATGTATATGTAGGTAGGCTATGTGTAATATCAAAAATGTCTGTCACATCAACACATGAACACAACCAAAGACATACAGTATGTGCCACTGAAGGCCATGAGGAATATAAAGGGAAAATAATCTGGGTGTCCTTGGCAACAAGTCTCCTTGTACTGAGTGTACAAAACACCTGCTCTTTCCATGACATAGACTGTCCAAATGAATCCAGGTGAAAGCTATGATCCCTTATTGATGTCACTTGTTAAATCCACTTCAATCAGTGTAGATGAAGGGGAGGAGACAGGTTAAGACTTGAGACAATTGAGACGTGTATTGTGTATGTGTGCCATTCAGATAGGGAATGGGCAAGACAACATATTTAAGTGCCTTTGAACGGGGTATGGTAGTAGGTGCCAGGCGCACCGGTTTGAGTGTGTCAAGAACTGCAACGCTTCTGGGTTTTTTCACGCTCAACAGTTTCCCATGTGTATCAAGAATGGCCCAGCACCCAAAGGACATCCAGCCAACTTGACACAACTGTGGGAAGCATTGAAGTCAACATGGGCCAGCCTCCCTATGGAATGCTTTCGACACCTTGAGTCCATGCCCGACGAATTGAGGCTGTTCTGAGGGCATAAAGGGGTGGAACTCAATATTAGGAAGGGGTTCCTAATGTTTTGTACACTCAGTGTACATCTGGTAGACACATGCACAAAGTCCAATAGATACATGTAGGCTATGTATCACAATGGACATAAATACGTGTCCCATGCATACCGCATTAGGCCTACTACAGGGACTGTTGTTGTTGGCGTCTCGTATACATTCTGCATGTCAACTGTCTCTCTGTCCTCTCTTCTCAATCAATAACTAATCTCTTGACGTCAATACTGTTGTACCCCATGGGACAAAAATGTCCTTCTTTAGGACAAATGGAGTATAAGAGGGGAGAGAGAAAGACGGACGGACGGACACAGACAGACAGACAGATAGATCTATAGACAGACAGACAGACAGACAGACAGACAGACAGACAGACAGACAGACAGACAGACAGACAGACAGACAGACAGACAGACAGACAGACAGACAGACAGACAGACAGACAGACAGACAGACAGACAGACAGACAGACAGACAGACAGACAGATAGATAGATAGATAGATAGATAGATAGATAGATAGATAGATAGATAGATAGATAGATAGATAGATAGATAGATAGATAGATAGATAGATAGATAGATAGATAGATAGATAGATAGATAGATAGATAGATAGATAGATAGATAGATAGATAGATAGATAGATAGATAGAGGGGGGGCGAGAAAGAGGTGGAGAGGGAGAGAAACTTGTTCTGCCTTCATATCTCATCATGTTGTAAATAATATATCCGACAGCAGAATTGTTACGTCTTCCTTTGCTTTCCTTTTTTCTTTCTTTCTTTCATTTTTTTTCAGTCCTTTGCTTCATAAAACAATCTTTTCCTTCTTTGCATTGTCAAAAAGGACTTTTCAGAGAGAAAGAGGACCTGCCCCCAAAATAAGAATACAAATTGGAACAGTAATAAAATGGAATCAATATATTAATCTAGACACCACAGAGAGGCAGCAGACACGAAAAGATCAAGTGCTTTACAACTGCCCCATAATCTCAAGTGCTGAGTTCGCAGACTCAGACTTGTCACTTAGGCCTACTTCTACAGTACCGAGATAGTTGTAAAACTGACAGTTACTTGCAAAAGCATTCAAATTAAATATATATAGCTTATGTTACCAGGTTCGAAACTGAACAATCCACTCAATGAGTAGTGACATGTTCTAGACATCATCCTACGGTGGCCCTAAGGGGCAAAGTAGCTTCACAGTATCATCCAGCAACCAGAGGCCTACTGTAATGTACCATATGCAGGTGTGGTGCATACTGTAGTCTATTCCAAGATGCATCCACAAACATCAACATAGTGCATAAACTTACCTCAGCATACCAACATACATGACCTACTACTTCTCCCCCGTTCATCTGCTAGACTGGGATATTGGAGACGATAGAGAAATCGCTAAAAAGCAAGGGATCCCTTTCTAACCTCAAAACTCTTTTCACAGGGGCTGGCCCTGTGCTTGTTAGAGGTTCTGTATTGGTAACATCTAACATGGTTAGAATACATTATGAATGAGATCCTAACGCACTGATGCATTCTGAATGTGTGAGCTATTTTAGAGTGTGTTCATAATGCACCACAAGGAAAATATATTTTGGTCATTGACCCATTGCTGCATTGCTGGAAATGGAACACAAGACAATCATCAACAAAGTTTTTTTTTAAATGAAGATATTTTGCTGACATTTTCTGTTAAGGTAACATGTTTAAGCTGAGAGTAAAATAACATTCTAAGTGGAGACTGGAGACACAATGCTTGACTTGGACTGAAATAGGTGCCGCTACTCAGTTCCGGTGAGCTGCTGCCCAAGTCAAGCACTGGTTTTACAGCTTTAGAATATAACGGTGATAGCGTTGTGTATGTCCTCAAAGACATGGACAAGCTGTTCAGGAAGCTTGTCAAGGAAATAAGATACACATTTTAAAATCATGTATGCATAGTATAAACACTGTATCTCCTCTTCAATCTCAGTACCATTGGGAAATGCACACAATGCCTCCCAGTAACAATACAGGCAAAGGTTTCCATTTGGAATCAAACATGCATTTCTTAACAACAACAATGTCCATATTTTATTCCACAAAATGTGTTTCAGGTGAGCACATGAACCGATTGGATCATCATAAAATAATTGGCACAGGCTCCAGATAAACTGTATCAACCTACTCCCACTCACTACCACCTTTTTGCATTAACCGATAGAAGAAATTCATCAAAATGAAACCAATAGGCGAAAATGTGTTTTTTTCAGAGTAGAAAGACAAATATGCAGTTATTCCAGGTGACATAGCTTGCTGGGTTGAGCGCTGTCTCCCCCTGAGAGACATCAAAAGAGGTGATGAAACTGCCCTGGGGGAGGAGTGTGTTAGGAAAGTGGAAGTGGGGATGGATGGATATATGGGTTAAGAGTATGACTAAAATAGAACCAGGATAGCATCTTCCATAGCACTTTGCGCTAGAATACACTGTCTAGAATATTAATCAAGATAAAAATCACATTTTCCTGAAAAATATCTGTACATTTACATCTGTACATTTCCACATTGTGTTAGACACATTTGGTCCTCATCTAATGGGTATCCGTAATAAAATGCAAATACAAAATAATAGTAAGCTGAAGTAGTAATTTGTCTCTATACAGTACCAAGTTTGGACACACCTACTCATTCAAGGGTTTTTCTTTATTTTTACTATTTCCTACATGAAAATAACACATATGGACTCATGTAGTAATGAAAGAATTGTTAAACAAATCAAAATATATTTTATATTTGAGATTCTTCAAAGTAGCCACCCTTTGCCTTGATGACAGCTTTGCACACTCTTGGCATTCTCTCAACCAGCTTCATGAGGTAGTCACCTGGAATGCATTTCAATTAACAGGTGTGCCTTGTTAAAAGTTAATTTGTGGAATTTCTTTCCTTCTTAATGCGTTTGAGCCAATCAATTGTGTTGTGACAAGGCAGGGGTGGTATACAGAAGATAGCCCTATTTGGTAAAAGACCAAGTCCATATTATGGCAAGAACAGCTCAAATAAGCAAAGAGAAATGACAGTCCATCATTACTTTAAGACATGACGTTCAGTCAATACGGAACATTTCAAGAACTTTGAACGTTTCTTCATGTGCAGTCGCAAAAACCATCAAGCGCTATGATAAAACTGGCTCTCATGAGAACCTCCACAGGAAAGGAAGACCCAGAGTTACCTCTGCTGCAGAGGATAAGTTCATTAGAGTTAACTGCACCTCAGATTGCAGCCCACAGAGTTCAAGTAACAGACACATCTGAACATCAGCTGTTCAGAGGAGACTGCGTGAATCAGGCCTTCATTGTCGAATTGCTGCAAAGAAGAAGAGACTTGCTTGGGCCAAGAAACACAATGGACATTAGACCGGTGGAAATCTGTCCTTTGGTCTGATGAGTCCAAATTTGAGATTTTTGGTTCCAACCGCCGTGTCTTTGTGAGACGCAGAGTAGGTGAACTGATGATATCCGCATGTGTGGTTCCCACCGTGAAGCATGGAGGAGGAGGTGTGATGGTGTTGGGGTGATTTTCTGGTGACACTGTCTGTGATTTATTTAGAATTCAAATCAAATCAAATTTGATCGGTTACATACACGTGTTTAGCAGATGTTATTGCGGGTGTAGCGAAATGCTTGTGCTTCTAGCTCCGACAGTGCAGTAATATCTAACATTTCACAATATATACCCAATAAACACAAATCTAAGTAAGGAATGAATTAAGAATATATACATATATGGACAAGCGATGTCAGAGCGGCATGGACTAAGATACAGTAGAATAGTATAGAATACCATATATACATATGAGATGAGTAATGCAAGATATGTAAACATTTTTTAAGTGACTAAGATACCGTAGAATAGTGTAGAATACAGTATATACATATGAGATGAGTAATACAAGATATGTAAACATGATTAAAGTGGCTAGTGTTCCATTTCTTAAAGTGGCCAGTGATTTCTAGTCTATGTCTATAGGCAGCAGCCTCTAATGTGCTAGTGATGGCTGTTTAACAGTCTGATGGCCTTGAGATAGAAGCTGTTTTTCAGTCTCTCGGTCCCAGCTTTGATGCACCTGTACTGACCTCGCCTTCTTGATGATAGCGGGGTGAACAGGCAGTGGCTCGGGTGGTTGATGTCTTTGATTATATTTTTGGCCTTCCTGTGACATCGGGTGCTGTAGGTGTCCTGGAGTGTGGGTAGTTTGCCCCCGGTAATGCGTTTTGCAGACCGTACCTCCCTCTGGAAAGCCTTGTGGTTGCGGGCGGTGCAGTTGCCATACCAGGTGGTGATACAGCCTGACAGGATGCTCTCAATTGTGCATCTGTAAAAGTTTGTGAGGGTTTTAGGTGCCAAGCCAAATTTCTTTAGCCTCCTGAGGTGGTTTGGGATGAGTTGGACTGCAGAGTGAAGGAAAAGCAGCCAACAAGTGCTCAGCATATGTGGGAACTCCTTCAAGACTGTTGGAAAAGCATTCCTCATGAAGCTGGTTGAGAGAGTGTAAAATAATTGCATTTAATACAATATATCCCTAATACTCACACTAACTCCTATTCAGTTGAATGTCTTCTGTTCCTTAGGCTTTCTCTCACGTTTAGATGTAGCTGGGAAATTTAGTCCAGTCCCAGGCTTTGAGTGGCATTGAAAGGCAGAGCATATCCACTCAATTCCCTAACAGACCACATAATCCACAACCAGGATCTAGCCATTGATGCTACATCCACACTTGAATATAGCTACCATAAACTGCTCTTGTATGCATGTACTGTAGGCATGCCCAGAATTATGCTACCTCCCTACAGCAAAAAACAAAATGTCCATTGTTCCAGAGAAAAGGCACTACTGTAGCTGCCCACGCACCGTGACACCTCTGCTCCATAGCTCCATAGTGGAGTTCATGTATTGTCAGTCTCCCAACAGACGCTGCAGTATATGTGAAGTATATTTGTTGGCCAGGGGAGTGAAAAGGGAATCCCTTGAGAATCACTGCTGGGAGGCTATTGAATTTGAAGGGAACGATAGCATGGAAAAAGAAAAACAGGGCAGGAGAGCAGGCTCAGGGAGGCTCAGGGAGAGGATAGATAAAACAATTTGATCCAGGTAAAGGGGACAGCGATGGGGAGGAAAGTCGCATCCATCAACAAAAACAATTTGTCCCCCTTTCATTTCAATTAGTCAGGTCACAATTAGAAGAGCCATAGCATAATGTTAAAAAAATTGCCCACAGTACATTTGGTTGTGCCTTGCTTTGAGCAATGAGAAAGGTATTTTCACAAGATCACCTTGCGCTGCCACATTTGTCCGTGTTAAGATCACACGCTCCTCTAATCACATTTGCATTCCAGCATTTTATCTTTCATCTTTTAGTGTGGATGTGTGTTAAATTTGTTTTCCGTCGCCGCATACGATGCATTCCGCTTCTCTCTTCAAGGCCTCTTAAGAATATTACTATTTATGTGTTACCTAAATCTGCCTGTTCTGTCGACATAAAAGCATACTTAAGGCACGAGAGATAGATGTTATGTAGATGTTTTTTCTTTCACTAACCCACATTTATTTCCTTTCAGTTTATTCTGTGTGTTTGGCAACACAGGTTATGATTTATCTACTAGAATTTTCACCTCAAGGTGTTTTGGGTGCGATCGCTTTCAAGCCTCATCGCAGCTCGAGGTTATCTCCTTCAATTTATTAATAAACACCATCCTTACTGGCAGCTACAAATCTAACTCTGTTTTTCTGTTACAATTCACCAATCGCTACCAACCCATCTCTTTAGATCCAATCAATGTCTGTACTGCATTGTGATGCTTGTTCCAACAATACGTTGTACAGAAAGTCACCAGGGACCAATGGGGATCTCCAGGGGCTGCAGGAGGACAACCACATATAAACATGCCCCAGAGAATTGAATAGTGTCCCAAATGTACAGTAGTCTTAGTTAAACATGGCACATAAGCGTCACAAATCATCAAATGTTGCAAATGCTAAATGCAAAATGGATCATCAATGTATACCTTATTTGGCTTTCCACATTTCTTTATATTGGTTGTAATCAATTTGCAATAAACCTTATGAAACTGGGACAAATAAGTGGAACATACTATGATTCCAGTACAGTAGGCTTATACCAGCGGTTATGGGAAGTTAGGTTTACCTTTGTATGATGAACCAGATGTTGGTAACTGTTCTCAACCATTACTCTGTGACTAATTGGGTGAAAAACACAGACTGTTACACTATTCTGACCATAAAATAAACCATGTGCTGTGTTCTAACAGTGTGTCAAATCAAGGAGTTAATCTAGACGAACCAAGGATAAAATCCATCTAATGTCATTTTTTGTCAAATACTGTAAAGATAAATATCTTTACTTTGTATTGTGTGCCCTGACAGATGGTAGGCCTTTTTGTCACTCCTATGTAAATATTATGAAGACAGTATGTCAGGCCACCTCAATTATTATTACCTTGGTACTTGCTGTACAGCTCAACATGCTAGCAAGCTAGCAACATCACAACAACAAAGAGCACCTACTCATGTGTAGTTAAACGAACTTGCAATGACTTCCACTCATGCATTGATTAAGAGCGTACTTTCATAGCCCAATGGCATTAGGCCGTACTGCAGTGTAAGATTCAGACAATAATTCATAAAGTCCACAGCAGTGACTCACACCTGTCTACTACGGTGTCCATATTAGGACACTTACTCCAAGCGACAATGATATCAACTCAAAGTGACTCTGACATAAACCCCTGCTGACTCTGACACCACTTCCATGGATGTGTCTCTGACCAAATATGGGCACAGGGCTAGTGGTCAATTAAGTACTAACTTCCTCTTCTTCTTAAAAAACTAAAACAAAAAATGACAAAACACACAGAATAATGTGTATTTTTCAGAATTAATTTCATTTTTGTTTTATCAAATCCACGCCATAACTTAATGTATCATCATGTAACCCCGGCTTAACTGTTAAAACTCAAGTATTTTGTAGTACGTGGTGCTCAAGATGGGAAAGCAACAACAAAAACTAAATTGGAACTATGTGTATTGAATAGTTCTAAATTGGAAATATGATTTACAGCTGGCAGAAAGTTAAGCCAAACTGGCATAGACAGCAACGTATAATACCTCTCAGTCATTGTATGACAATCATAGAAGTGTAAATACCATATGTATTGATTTGGCCAAAGGTATAGAAAAGTAGTACAATGTTTCAAACCTTCTACTCCACCATTTTGTATCCCTGGGTTTATGATTTATACAGATGACAGTACAATGATAATGACCATATTAATAATATTACACTTTAGATACAACCAACAGTTTCGGAGGAAAATTTAACAAATGAAACACAAAAATGACACTTTTTATTATTTTGCATTTAAAGAAATCTATGTTTTCTATAGCTTAACTTCATTTATTTCGCATCATTAAAAAGCTTTCCAAACAACAACATAGTTCAGTTTCTTGTTCTATTTTTCAAATGAAATCTCGTACCAAAAGGTCAGTTTGTGGTTTAGAATACAGTATTCCATTATTTTTCTCACAATTTTGTGGCTGAAGTAATAGTAATCCACATTCGGTGTAATTTATCAAATTTTGCTCCAGACACCAAAATAAATGGCATCTGGGCTGTAGCATCCAGCTGTAACAAGGGGCGGGACAAACAACACACTCAGTATTCCATCTGTTGCAAGAGGCCATCATCACCTTCTTCTGTGAAGTAGAGTGAAGAAGACATAGTTGTCAAAGTTCATGTGTTCTCTTCTGATGTTGTTACTCGGGGCATGACTTAGTAGTAACTGTATAGTACTTCCTGTTGTGTAATTCCTCCATCATATTCCAGTTGTGTAGACATTCACTACACCATTAACTTCAGGGTGTAACAGGGTGGTTGATAATTCTAATAATTCTAATAATAATAACAATAATAACATAATAATATTGATAATAGTATGGCTTAAATAATATATTTGATTCTCCAATGGTACAATAGTGACAAAAGTAATGGTAGAATAGTGATTTTGATCATCAAACTGCCAAATATTATAATTCTAAGAAAGGACTTTCTTGTTCTACTAGCATATTCAGGAGGTATTTAATATGCTCTTTGAAACCTGATAGCGCAGTTACCAAATGTAGCACATCAACTGTCATCAACAGTGTAGCCATATGTTGGAGTTTTTAGTCTTCATTTATATTCTAGTAGCGTCTCAGTAGGGAAACAGTTGAACTCTCTGCCGGGCCACATTACTAAAATACTATATCATCATTCTACTTCACTCCTTTTGAGGAGGAGTACCATAATTACTGAAAATGTGTGTAAAACGTCAGGGAAAACATTGCTTTACAACTCCCTAATCATTCCTTGGTTGGTCAGTCGTTTTGACTGTCTCATCTCAGAAAGACTACAGGCAACACATTAACTGAGTGATATTGAGAACTGACAAATTGCATTAACAAGTAATTCTGCCCTGTTATTCAGTATGTTCCTTTCATATCTTAATACTGATCGAACTAACTTAAATCCCTATGTAAATGTACAAGAGATATTATCATATATTCTATCATAATTTATCATATTATTATTCATGTTATTTTTATCATGGTTGTTTTGATCATTATCATAATAATTATTTCCTAAAAACGGTGCACTCGTTACCGGAGTATAACAACGAGTAGATCAGAAGACCCAGCCATTCCCACCCACTCAAGCTCTGAAAATGTATGCAGCACTGCGAGGAGCGAGCAGTGCAGCAATAGCGATTGTTGAGTGGTTTGCAAATTACACAGAGCAGCATGTTGGTGCAAGATCACCTCCATATACACAAAGACTTCTGTGTGTAGCATTACCATCACACACGTCTAATCTCATTTGCAACAACCGGTCTTTCACTTGAATGTAGTTGGAGTGTTCAGTTTGCTCTCAATTGCAACAACCATTTTCATATCAGTTTTCCGTGTTGATTCACACCACTTTCTTGGGGTTAAGGAGACAAACTGGATTCTGTGTCATTTTAAGCAGCCTTTTAATGCCAATGTAACTCCCTCATAAGAATGACTAAAAGCCTGTCCTGAGATATTAAGAGAACAGACATCATAATATGATTTCCAAGATGACTAATGGGTGAATCGTATACCATATAGGTTCAACCTAGATTGAAATATGTAGCCTACTGATCACTCTTTATAACTACTGCATGTTTTCAGTTGGTTTCCATTGACCGCCCAGACCTCGATATATGATTTATTTATTTCATGTGAATGGTACATGGCTAGACAACTGTACACATTATATCAAACTAAGCAAAAATAATTGAAGACATAGTTTAAATGCACAAAGCTTTAAATGGTATTAACACATGAAAGGTACACTGTAAAAAGATGGTTCGTACAATTGTCATACAACCAAATACTATTATCATACATTTCTGTTCCACTAAAACAAAGAAGGTGGTCGAATCCACCCACTGAATGCCATTGCAAAGACAGGAATTTAATCACCCTTATGACAGCATTATGTGGCATCAAAATGGTCACCATGAGAAAGGAGTTCATATCAAATTCGCCACTTATAGCAAATTTCTTGCTACTGATCTGAGTCGAGTTACACATTTCCCATTGCCCATAAAAGTCTTTGCAAGGTATTAGCTCACTGTTGATGTGTTTTGTTATTTCACCTAAATTTGCTGATGGTACATGTATATGCTGGCATCTGGAGCTCTTATTTGAATAATGAAGTAGCCTGCTGAAATATATGGAATATACTCTCAAAACAAACAAGAACAGAAGTGTCCAGTTATCGTCACTGTTGAGGGAGTGAAACACAGAAAAAAGCTAGCCAAACAGAAAACTGTGGGAACTCTCCTACCATTCTTCAATATTCATGGCAGCCAAATTCATAGATTCACAATGAGTGTTGCAATTGAGCCCTTATGTATTGGAGGAGTAGCCAAACTCAAAACATATGTATCGTATAATCAACCTTCACAATCACCGCCCCTGATTATTCACAAAACAAACTATTACAGCTCATACATCCTCCAAAATATCTCTGCATTGGAGTCTGCAATGTAACATATTAAAATGAAAATATATTTATGTCATCTGTGGAATTTTCACAGTAGTTTGTACTGTACCGTACTGTATGTCCCTTTTGTCCTTCCATTTCTGCCTACCTACAGCCTCAAGTGAGACTAGTGAGTTCATACGATAGTGTCTTGCACAAGTATTTTCTGTGAAAGAGAAATGTCTCTAGTATTCTTTCCTGCAATGTCTCCAAACGTCACTGTGGTCAGTGCTGTGCGTGTCTTACGTCTTGACTGACTGGCCAACCACGACTACAGTACTTGGAAAGGCATTTTTTTCTATGTTAATACAACTCGTAGAAACTGCAAGAAACATTTGCTTTGGCACAGATTTACATTGCAGCGCTGTTCGTTTTTGAACTCCATTGCCGTGATCGTTACTACAAACACAAGTAGCCCATTGTGGTAATCCTTGGCTCAGTACACTGTCGCTGACCAGTCTATGTGTTTGTGTATTGCAGTGTCAGTCTATCCTCTCTCCTGGTGTAATGTCAATGCACTGTAGTGTTTTAATCGTTCGCCACGTTAAGAGGCCATCAATCCCCTCTCTGTCTTTCCCCTGTGCGCTCTCTCTCGCTCCTCACTCTTTGTTTTCAGATTTGAGTCTCTTGAACGTTTTCCTTTGAGTTTCCCTTGAACAGAAGAGGCTCCATTTGTGGATTCTGGTTCTGACCCATGAAACCCTTGATCGATCCATGTAATCCCATGGGGGACATGGGGAGGGACATCGGCAGAGGTGGGGAAACAGAAAGAGGGTTGGTGTTGGTGCCGTTTCCGGACATGGTCTGGAAAGTGGCTGAGGTGATTGGAACCTGTGTACAGGAGATGGGGATATCCTGGCCTTGCTGGTTAAGTGGGGACGGGTTATTCTTGTTACTTAGAGTACCGGCGCCTGCCCCTGTCCCAATGCTCAGACCCATCACGTTGTTGTTGAAATGATTGGCCTTGTAGTAATGGTTAAGATGCTCTGATCGCCCGATGTTGGGAAGGTTGACTATTTCCGGGTGATGCATCCTCAAGGTTCCGTCTCCTCCGCACCCGGATTGCATAGTCGATCCCCCTGAGATGCCGCTCCCGGCCCCGGCACCGATCTCATCCTCCACATTGATGATCTCGATGGCGCGGGTGGGGCCGTGGTGCTTGTGCAGCTGGTGCTGCTTCCTCAGCTTGTAGAAGACCACCAGCATCACGGCCGCCATGAAGGTGATGGCCACGAAGCAGCCGATGATGATCTTGGTGGTCTTCATCACATCGTCCAGGCCAGGGATGTTCGTGACCTCCATTATCGACACTGTGACTGCCTTTTCAGTGGCTCTGGTGGCTCGTGGGGACAGAGAGGAGAGAGATGAGCGTGATGGAGATATGGTGAATCCAGCCCTGCCTTTACCCAGTACCCCTCCTGAAACAGTGGGACCCAGGTAATCTGGTGGTACGTAGGTTTCGTTGATGTACTGCCTTGCAGCGGAATCCTCCCCATTGTTAGTTTCCACGGTTTCCACAGTGACGGTGGTGAAGTAGCTGAAAGGGTTGCTGGAGTCGGAGGTGGACACGTTGAGCACTGCGGTTGCCGTGGTGTTGCCGGCGGAGTTGGTCACCATGCAGGTGTATTGGCCCGTGTCCTGCACAGTCACATTGGTGAAATTCAGGGTTCCGTCGTGAAGGACTGAGATCCTGACACGGTACGACCCATGCGTCATGAGGGTGCCATTTGGGGTGAGCCAGTTGACAGACGTCATGGAGGTGCCGGTGCGACACTTCAGTTCGGCAGCCATGCCCTCTGTGACATTGAGGTCGGTGGGTGGCTCTACAATGACAGGAGCGTAGCATGTGAAGTGGCTCTGGTCCAGCTCACCTATGTACCGGCCCTTCAGGCCTGGGGGCGCGTGGCAGCGGGCACAGCATGTGGTGTTACTGGGCACCGTCTCCTTCAGCCACCAGCTAAGCCACAGGACATCGCAGTTGCACACCCAGGGGTTGTGGTTGAGGTGCACCCGCTCCAACTGGTGCAGCGGGGTGAAGAGATCGTGGGGCAGCGAGTGCAAAGTGTTGTGGGACAGGTTGAGTTCCTCCAGGTTCTTCAGGTCGTCGAAGGCATTGCGCTCAATGACCGTCACCTTGGAGTGCATGAGCCACAGTTTGCGCAGCGACACCAGGCCCTGGAAGGAGCCGGGCCGGACATTCCCCAGCTGGTTCCCAGACAGCTCCAGCTCCTCCAGTCGGACCAAGGGTGTGAGGTTGGGGATGTCCTTCAGACCGCACATACCCAGGTTCAGGAAACGCAAGTTGACCAGGCCCTCGAAGGCGGCCTCAGAGATGTAGTCCAGCTTCCTGAGTTCGCCCAGGTCGAGACGGCGCAGGGAGGGAACGCGGTGGAAGGCATACGCCGGCAGCGTCTCGATGGGGTTGTTCCGTAGCCAGAGCTCCCGCAGCTTGCTGAGGTACTCAAAGGCCTGCGACGGTACCAGCGTGAGGCGGTTGTCGAAGAGCTCCAGGGTGTTGAGGTTGGGCAGGCCATTGAACGCGCCCACCTCGATCTGTCGGATGTGGTTCTTGGAGAGCTGCAGGATTTCCAAATGCCGCAGGTGCTTGAACGTGTCAGACTTTATCACCTGTTGAGAGAGATAAATACATGTTGGTACATTGTAGCCATATGAAACCTCTCTGCCGTAAAGCATACTCTTTTCATATGAGTACATGTATGAATTGTCTGTAAATGTAATGAGAGAAAGGCATATTTACCTCAATTGTGTTCTCTTGTAGGTTAAGGTATCTTGTGTTCACAGAAATACTGTCCGGTACTTCCACTAAACTCTTCCTTGTACAGATGACTCGGCTTGCCTGATTGGAGCAGCTACAGGGGTTGGGACATGGGGGCGCGGCCTCTGTTAGCTGAGGTCCATGGTGGTGGAGCCAAAGTAAAAGCTGGACCAACCAGAGGAGGGGGGAAGGGGTGGAGGGGCTGGTCACCATGACAACACGCATGGCAAATGGGTCATGACCCACCCCTAGTCCTAATATGTTGATAAGTCACCTCTGATACAAGACAATTAAGTGGTTCTCTTGTTGTTCATTTTACGATTCCATTATATTCTTCTCTTTCAAGTCTTTTTAATACTTGTGAAGAACTTTTAGAGATTAAATGTTCTCTTGATTTATCATTTATATTTTCTCACTTGACAATGTTAATGTCAGTGTAAATATAAAATGCCTTCTATTTTTCAGCACAGTTTTTTAGGGAATTATGTACTTGTAGATCCCATGATAATTATTAGAACCACAAAGTAGATGTTTGGTGAATCTGCTCTTGATAGGTGTATCTCTGTGGATGGTAGATGCTCCTCCCTGTATAGGGGAGGAAGAGAGAGAGAGAGAGAGAGAGAGAGAGAGAGAGAGAGAGAGAGAGAGAGAGAGAGAGAGAGAGAGAGAGAGAGAGAGAGAGAGAGAGAGAGAGAGAGAGAGAGAGAGAGAGAGAGAGAGAGAGGGGGATCAGACAACCTCACAAAGCATGAGTTCTGTAACTGTAGAAGCATCGTGAAATCTCTGTGGGCACTGAAACATAGAATCATGCTGAACTTTTAACGCAATTGCAAGATTGATAGTCAATAGATAACATGTTTGGCAAGCATGTCAGCTTTCAGGTTTACACTAGAGTATTGGTTCTCATAAATTAGGCTCTAAAGCTTACTGGTGAGACACCTACTATTTACTTTAGCGGCAGGTGGCCTAGCAGTTAGAGCGGCAGTTAACCACCCTCCCCAAGTTTCAGTTGGACCTTGTGTGCCATTGACAATGTAAATGTAATCCTTCATAGGTCAAGCGGAAACATTTCAGTCAAGGCTTGATACTCTGAGTTTGTTCATGGAGAAAAGGTATTTGTGTAAAAAATAAACATCATCACTCTAAGAGACTATAACAAGCAAGCGCTGAACTGTCAGTTTGCTACTCTATTTAATGAGGTAGAACCCATTTTTAGAATGACTGTTATACAACTACTGCTACATGAGGGAAACAGCAAAACGTTTCCCTACATCAAATGTATGGTGACCTAGCCCTAGTGATCTGCAAGACAGATATTGAGTCACAATCAGTTCTATTGATTACAAGGAACTGGAGGGTATGCTTTGTGATACTGAGGGGTACTGCCACAACCAAGTGTACAGATGTTGGATCTTAATTTGAGCCACAGTTTGCTACAGCAGGAAAATAATCCTGCAGCAACAGGACATTTTAGTTATGATGTGGATTATAATTAATGGCATTTTTTTGTAGGGGTTGATACATTTTTGGTATTGGCAAATCTAGTCTGACATGTTTAAGTGGAAATTACAAACTTTAGAAGCCTTTATAAACCTTGAATACATTACAAGTTTGAATTTCCTGCTGTGCAGGAAAATTCTCAGCAACAAAAGAGTGATCAAATTAAGATCTTACATCTGTAACTCAGTTATCTGCATCCCTCCTGACTGGTCTGCATCCTCCAATAGCCCTACAGTGTTTGATTGGGGTGAAAGAACCCAGGTTAAACTTGTACCCCCTAGTCTTGCGACTGTATCATTTCAGTAGCCCATTTCACAGTGAACGTGTTTTTCGCTAAGCAACTCAGCCCTTGCACCTCTAGTGTGATACCATCAGGCTACTCATGATGTACACATACCACATCTGAAAATAATTGTCTTATTATTGCTGTGTACCATGTTGCCCATTTCTGCTTCTACAAATTGGGAAGTAAAATAGCTGACATGGTTATCTTAGCATGTATACAAACATGGGATCCTCTTCTCATCCTCCTTCCCACAAACTACCCTGTACTGTACCTTTAAGACCAACAAATATGGAGACCCTTATCAGAACCTCAATACAATACTGCATGTGGTTCAAGGCCCTGTTGTTCAAACTAAAGCTACCTGTGCTCAGATTCTTGTATATCCATTTATATCATACCTCTCTGGTGAATAGTCAGATTTTAACCCCAAAACATCCTCTTTCCTACGCAGTGCCATGGATGCATGCGGTCCTAGAAACCCGGTTGCTGTGGCAACCGGCTCACACACCATCTTATGTTTCACTGCCCAGTGCCCTATCCTAATTTTGATTTTACTTTCTACAACTCAAATATTATTAGGTATAACAGTACATGCATTGACTTTTATGTGTAATATCTTGACCTCTGTATTGAAACGTGTCTGTGTGTCCTAACTTCTGTTTTTAACATGTCTGATGTATGTATGTTGTCCTTTTGTATATATTGTTTTCATGTTTATGCCTGGGACCTGCAGATGTAAAGTAGCTGTTAGCTAAATCTGGTGCAACGCATCACTTCTAACTTCTGAGATGTATGTTTTTGTTGTACATTGTCCCTGACTAAATAAACGTAATAAATAAAATAAAAATATACCACGCTAGCACTGTGCAGTTATACCTACTGTAGCAGATGTACTGTATGTGAGTAATTTTCAACCAATCAGTGTCTCACTTTTCCCTCAATTAACACCTACACTCAGTGTCCGGTATATTAGGTACACCACCCCATTCACGAAAATGGTTTGCTCCTACAGACAGTGAGCGTGGCTTGCTACATAAAGCAGGCAGACAGGCAGACAGGCAGACAGGCATCGAGGCATTCAGTTACTGTTCGATTGAACGTTAGAATTGGCAAAACGAGTTTGAGCGTGGTATGATCGTCGGTGCCAGGCGCGCCTGTTCCAGTATCTCAGAAACGGCCGGCCTCCTTGGCCTTTCACTGTGGGCTTTTGTCCTTTGGGTGAAAATAGCTCGCTGATGAAAGAGGTGGCAAGAATCGTGCAACGATTGGAAGTGATGCAGACAATTACATTGATGGAAGTTACAATCTATCTGCAATATTAAATCTGATCTTTTATAATAAAATAATTGTGCAAGCTAATAGGCGGGCAACAAACAGGAAAATAAAGTTGCAGTACAACAGTGGTGTGCAGAACAGCACCTCGGAACTCACAACTCGTCAATTCTTGTCACAGATGGGCTTTTGCAGCAGACGGCCACACTGGGTTCCACTCCTATCAGTTAAAAACAAGAAGAAGTGGCTCCTGTGGGCATGCGATCACCAACACTGGACAATTGAGGAGTGGAAAAACATTGCCTGGTACGACGAATGCTGATGGCAGAGTCAGGATTTGGCGTAAGCAGCATGAGTCCATGGCCCCATCCTCCATGGTGTCAACGGTATAGGCTGGTGGCAGTGGTGTAATGGTGTGGGGAACGTTTTCCTGGCACACGTTAGGTCCCTTGATACCAATTGAGCAATGTTTCCATGCCCCAAAGAATTCAGGCTTTTCTGGGGGAAAAGGGGGGTCTGACCCGGTACTAGTAGGCTATGTTACACTGTCGAGTGCCTGCATGTCTACAGCCCACACTTGCTCAGTAGACATAGCATGTTTCCTTCTCTGACAAAGGGGTCATTAAAAAGTGATGCTTTACAAATGTTCTAAACCAATCTGAAATACCTGGCTGGTGGTTTACAGCTCTAGTAATAGAACTAGGCCTACCTATTGAAATGATTGAGTAGCCTAAGTGAGTCCAAGATATCTTTAGACCAAACTTAACATCAATAAAGGAAAAATACACAAACTTCCCCATGCACATCTCCACAATGTCACAGTACCTGATCCAGAGATAATCCCTCAAACGTATACATTGCACACATTGAACAGTGCACACTAAAGCCAACCCTTGCCTCTCACGATCAAAGCGTAGGGAAACAAACTCTTCATGAATCCTAATGTGCACATAGGCTACAGATTAGATCCACATCAATGTGTGTTAAAATATTGCTGGTCTTAAAGCAGCCATTAAAGGACCCAGTGCAGTCAAAAACATGATTTTCCTGTGTTTTATATATATTTCCACACTATGAGATTGGAATAATACTGTGCAATTGTGAAAATGATGATAGTGCCCTTTTAGTGTAAGAGCTGTTTGAAAAGACCACCTGAAATGTCAGCCTATTTTGGTGGGATGGAGTTTTGGCCTTCCATGGTGACATCACCATGCAGTAAATTAATTAATAGACCAATAAGAAAGACAGTTCCAAACATCTCTGCAAATAACAGCTAATTTTCAATTTTCCCCTCCCCACTCAAACCACTCCAAGACATTCCTGGCAAAATTCTTGCTTGAGAAATTGCTCTTTGCTAAGAAGCTATTGTTGTTTATTTTTTTTACCATTTTAACAATCACAGTAAGGTACTTAATTGTTACCCAGAAATGATTTGATATTGAAATAAAAATGGCTGCATTGGACCTTTAAGAAGCTCATGATGGAGAATATGCTAAATATAGGTCTGCGGAAATGTTATTTACCCGCCCTCACACGCGCACAAACACACACGCAAACACGCACACACACACAAACACTTGCACACACCAAAGTACAGTTTAAATCCATGATTCTCCACTATAATTGCAACATTGAGACAAATGATTGTTGTGTCACTGTGCATTAGATAGCTTACAGGTCTTTGCAATGGACAGTAGCATTGGGGGAGGGGAATATATTCAATATGTGCCCCAGGTGTCCCTTCACAATCTATGTGGGGCCTACACTTCAGGATGATATCTCTGAGATTATGTCCACTGGGCACAGACATCAATTCAACGTATATTCCATGTTGGTTTAACGTAATTTCATTGAAATTATGTGGAAACAACATTGAATCAACCAGTGATGGACTTGTCTGTAATTGTGAAAATGTCCTCTTTTATTGTGGCGATCTTGATCAGGAAAGGTCAATTTTCACTACATAAGAAGTGTATGTTTGGTCTTACAAGACAACAGAGAGACACACCAATGTAAAGCGAGTTTATGAGCCAGACTCATGTCTGCATGGGGAAATGGTTGCTCTTTACTAAGACTCTTTCCAAAGCCATCAAAACAGAACACATATTGTTGTCCATGGATGTATCTATTTTTTTCTGACGACTCTCTCATACAGGCGGTGCACTGTGGAGGCAGGCAACTGCAATGGTGTAATTCCTTAGTGCATATTCTCTTATTGTAGGTGAACATTGGCTAAAACTAAAACATGTCAAATCATAACATTTTCTCTCAATACAATTGATCTATCACAATAAGACCTGCGAATTTATACAAATGTGTGCCTTATTATTTTATTTACTTATTTGAATGAACCCCCTTGCCCTTTTCTCCCTTCAACTACATTGAACTTCTCTGTTAGGGAGGTGGCTTTAGCCTATCTTAGGATGCACCATTAATCACTGCAAAAAAACAACACTGCACACTCTTGAGTTACCTTATACCACACATTCCACCTTCAGTGGAAGACAAGGTTGAGTAGTCTGTCGCCTTTTTATCTTATTTCCTGTCGCCATAGAACATTACATTATGTTCACATAACATGGCTCCGGTTTTATTCCTTTATGACATAGGTCCTTTTTACTCTTTACACCTCTGATGCAATACATTTTTCTCATGTCAAGAACTGGTTGCAGTTGCACCCATGAAGCTATTGATTTACTACACACAATCAGTTCTGGGAGAAGAAAGCGTTCAGTCGTGAAGAAACAAATGATCTGCAACCTGCTGGCCAAATGTTACACCAACACATGATTATTGTGTAATCACTGTCTACCAATGGTTTATTCTTTGGATTTGTTGAGGTGAATAGTGGGCTAACACTTTACTTAAATAGCCAGCGGTTTCAATTTACTTCGATAGCCTGCAACTATAATGTCCATTATGATGCAGTTATAATGCATTGTCGAGTGTATAATGTAGACTATTATAATTGTGTCATAATGATCCTGAATAAATAACAGCCATTTTGAGTAAGTTGAAATGTTGATACATAATAGAGACATAGGCCTAACATAGCCTATTATAAGCCTTATTATAAGACATTATAAAGGCACATAGCTTAAATGCTTATAACAAGTTATAAAGCACAACAGTCTAATAAAGTCACAGTAAAGTGTTACCAATTGTGGCTTTGTTTTCAATATCCTCGGGCTAAAGCCTACCTGAGCATAAAGAGAGTATGCTCATAAAGTAATTCATATAAAGACCACAAGATGTCACCAAATTATTTTCCCAACACTTGCTCAATAAAAAAAATCCTCTGTGGAGATATTTCAACAAAACTATTTTGTGGTAAATTGATCAAATTTTTTGAAATATTGAAAAAGTTGTAGATATATTCCAATGAAGTTAGATCTATAATTGTTTTCTAAATATACAAGTTGGAAAGACTTAAGATAAATAATCCACTTGTTTAGAGAGAAAAATTTAGATACTTTTTTTGTAAAGTAGCAATATGTTGGATGAGTGTGTTAGCGTAAACTAGCGCTAACTGGGCTAGTCATTGTCTAAATGACAGGTAGAAACACATTCATAACCATAGATGGGTAACTAGCCCCCTAGGGGGTAACAGGCCCCTGGGGGCTAGTTACCCCTTTATGGTTATGAATGTGTTTCTACCTGTCATTTAGACAATGACTATCCCAGTTAGTACTAGTTTATGCTAACTTGCTAGCTAGCAACTTCACTAGCAGTAAATGCTAGCCAGCTAGCTATTTAGCATAAGCTGCTAGGAGTGCTAACTACCAACCTTACTACCAGATCGTCTGAGGTAAAATACAATAAAAAGATAACATAACTTAATTGCAGTTGTAAATGTTTCCACTAGTGACTGATAGCTTTACAGTTAATGTTACTTTATAACCTTTTAGCTATTTTACACAGCATTTTATGTCATATTGCTGGATCGCTAGCTACGTTTTTAAGAGAGAGCTTTTCAATTGGCATCTCTCCCCCTGTTTTCAGTCACAGGTCCCCACCTGGATTAGGTGTGAGCAGTGCAGAGTTGTGCTCCAATTTGACTGGGGATAGCTTTATTTGTGACCTATGTAATTAGAATTGTGCAATAGCACAGCATAAGAGAGTTGCCACATCAATGTTAAACTGACTTAATTAGTTAAGTTATTAAATGTTGTATTCCAATGTTATTTAATGTTATTAGTTATATTCCATTCCAATTAATATTTGTATTTATTAATTAAAAACAACTATTGAAAATCTTTTGCTTTTGAATGTCATTTTAAAGACTGCTGGGATTTAAAATCTTGCATTTGCATTATTCAAATAATATTTAGTGCAATTGTACATAATGGATTGCATGGAAAAGGAACAACAAAGAAAGAACAATTAAAATGTATGTGCAGGTGAGTTAAAAAGAGGCACTTTACATCAAATCTCCTCATAGTGTGGATATTAATGGTGGCATGTGCAACAACATCCCCCCCCCCCATATTTTATTCAAATAATTAAAATTAGACAACTAGACTTAGCTTAGCTAAATAATTTCTAAATAAAACAGATTCAATTGATTTTAACACACTTGTGTGAAACCCTATGCCATATTCTTCTACCATTAAAAAAACGCCCCTTTTCTAAAAACAACATTTCATGAAATAATAAAAAAAAAAGTGTAAACTGTAGCCTTTTACTTCCCTTTATAGTTTATTCGCCTAAGCATGACCTTCATCCACATACCATTTTTTTCCCCAAACCGTTGCTTTTTTGTGTCAGCAATTAGACATTGTTCTTAGGGGGGGGGCTAGTTACCCCCTAGTACCCTATACCACGCTAAATTAGGCCTGATATTTACAGCAGGTCTGAGATTAACACAAAGCAGCAGCAGCGCTAACATCTAGGCCTACTGTAACTATGACAACACTAAATTGATTCGGAGTTGTTGGACGTGGGCATCCTGTTAGGACGAGGCTATATTCAAAATAGTGGTAATCAGTGTGTTAGCCTATTGGGAAAATTAGGTAGGTCAAAATGGTGCTTCAAACTCAATTGCAGGAGAGATTTTCTCCTTAATTGGTCTGACATTTTACAGCATAAAATGGAGAGTTTAAACATTGGAATAAAAAGTCGAATTAGATTATTTCCAAGGAATTTATATGACAAATAGGTGTCATCTATTCTCAATTTAGGGCCAAAGCACAATAAGCCCTTGTGAATATAAATGAATATATAATTTCATTAATGCAGCTGGCCTCGCGCTACGGCGCACCTTCTATGAACGCAATTTAAACTCTTAGAATAGGCCTAATTCTGCACATGCTGCATTACAAAATGGCTTGCATCGACTTTATCTTTGAATGTGGAATAATGACAACTACACAATTGCAACAACAATAATGCTATTTAACGTCAGGAAGGTATATTTCTACAAAATTGCCTTACATAAGGTGACAATATGATTTCAACAGCTTTTAGAGTTGAAATGATCTTAAGAATACATTTCAACACAATCAGCTTTGATTTTCAAAATGTCTAACGTTAATTGGAACCTACTAGTTAACCCGGGTGTCCATTTATACTTAGCCAATTTAGCTAATAAAACAGTAATGTCTCCACCTGATATCCGCAGAAACAAACCAAAATAAGAAATAGGTTGACAACGACTGTCATTTCAGACGTTTCTACGCTTATTAGGCTATGTGCAATAGACTCATACCTTTCTGTTTCAATTGCTGCGGCGTGAGGTCGACGTTCTCTCCTTTCGATCCCTCTCCTCTCGTCAGTCCCCCAACCTCTCTATCTATTTCTCATTTTCTCTTCTCTAAATTGATTCGCTCGCTTCCACGGCTGTGAGTTCGGCTCTTGTTCTTGTCTTCCGCAGCACCAACGCAACAGGGACTTCATACACCGATAGCACGTTTAATATAAGCAGAATCCACACACCACAAAAAAACGGTGAAGAAACGTTTACATTACAATATATAAAGCGGTATAGTTCAAATAAAAACGAAATCCGGAATGGATGCATCCAAGCGTCTTCTTATCATTGGAGACGCGCGCAGGCAGCGAACGCGACCGCGCCGGTTGGGCAGAGTATTTTTGCGCTCCAGCATAAGCGGCAGTTTACGCACATTCCGTAGGTCTGCAGCTGAATGCCACGAAGGCAGCGTAGAGCTCTCAACATGGACCACAGAAGACCAACCATTCATTATGGAGGGCCATGATCAAGAAACTCGCCATGTATTCCAATACATATGGCGCTGATGCACTATAATATCCTCATGGTCTTTGCAATCGTTGTGCAGTCCCTACTATAACCTATGTTTGTAGGGTGAGTGGGTTATCAGGTCCAGTGGGTTTGAGGGAACCTAGATAGATCTATGGTGGGCTACCGACAGTGGTCACAGAGTGTAAAGTGTTTGATATGACTCAGCACTCTGTTGCTCGATTAATTGATTGATTCGGTAAATTTCAGGAAAAGTTGCATGAGGTTTCTCTGCAGTGTGCTTCCTGGCTTTGAGATCAAGATATCGCTGGTTCCCAATTGCATCTCACAGTGAGTGAGCATATTGCCACTGGGCCTTTGGGCAAAGAAGCTATTTCATACCCCCTGGTCATTTTCAGTTGTACTATTGTTGCGCAAATGTTGCATATCAGACCTGAACTGAGCAATCAACATTGGTTTAACACAGTATAAAGGTTTCCTAGAAGAAGAAAAAAAAACATTGAGGCATTGGCTTTTCAATTAGGGTTTTGTATTTTTGTAGTTTATCTAAGGTTGTGGCGTCATGGCATACAGCTTATTAGCAGTGTTGGGGAAGCTACTCCTACATTTGAATTTAATTAAACTCCACTACATGACCAAAAGTATGTGGACACATGCTCCAAAATCATGGACATTAATATGGAGTTGGTCCCCTCTTTGCTGCTATAACAGCCTCCACTCTTCTGGGAAGGCTTTCCACTAGATGTTGGAACATTGCTGCGGGGTACTTGCTTCCATCCAGCCACAAGGTCGGGCACTGATGTTGTGCGATTCCATGTTGTGCGATTCCAATTCATCCCAATGGTGTTCGATGGGGTTGATGTCAGGCCTCTGTGTAGGCCAGTCAAGTTCTTCCCCACCAATCTCAACAAACCATTTCTGTATGGACCTCGCTTTGTGCACTGGGGCATTGTCATGCTAAAACAAGGGCCTTCCCCAAACTGTTGCCACAAAGTTGGAAGCACAGAATCGTTTAGAATGTCATTGTATGCTGTAGTGTTAAGCTTTCCCTTCACTGGAGCTAAGGGGCCTATCCCGAGGCAGGGGAAACATCCCTAGACCATTATTCCTCTGCCACCAAACTTTACAGTTGGCACTATGCATTGGGGCAGGTAGTGTTCTCCGGGCATCCGCAAAACCCAGATTCGTCCGTCCGACTGCCAGATGGTGAAGTGTGATTCATCACTCCAGAAAACGCATTTCCACTGCTCCAGTCCAATGGCGGCGAGCTTTACACCACTCCAGCTGACACTTGGCATTGCGCATGACCTTAGGCTTGTGTGCAGCTGCTCGGCCATGGAAACCCATTTCATGAAGCTCCCGACAAATAGTTATTGTGCTGACATTGCTTCCAGAAGCAGTTTGGAACTCGGTAGTGAGTGTTGCAACCGAGGACAGACAATTTTTACGCGATGCGCACTTCAGCACTCGCCGATCCCGTTCTGTGAGCTTGTGTGGCCTATCACTTTGCGGCTGAGCCGTTGTTGCTTCTAGATGTTTCCACTTCACAATAACAGCACTTACAGTTGACCGGGGCAGCTCTAGCAGGGCAGACATTTGACGAACTGACTTGTCGTAAAGGTGGCATCTTATGACAGTGCCATGTTGAAAGTCACTGAGCTCTTCATTAAGGCCATTCTACTGCCAATGTTTGTCTATGGAGATTGCATGGCTGTGTGCTCAATTTTATACACCTGTCAGCAACAGGTGTGGCTGAACTAGCCAAATCCACTCATTTGAAGGGGTGTCCACATACTTTTGTATATATAGTGTACCACCAAGCTACTGCAAAATTTAGTTAAATTACTAGTTGAACTGCATGTAGTTCACTCCTCCCCAACAATGCTTATTATGACATATGGACAACCAAGCAATCAAATAAACATTGACCATCTGATCTGAATTTTTGCTCAATGGGTATAGCAGCGAATGGTTTTGTCGGGACATAGCAGCCTTGGACAGCAATTATGTGTGTTGGGATGCCGTGTGTGGCATGTGGTCCTGTTCCTTATCCTTTCCTTCTCGTAAATTGACTTCTAAACTAAAATTAATGGAGTTTAGGAGAAACAGTGACACTGCTCCACCTGGTGTATACTACCCACCTTGACTGTTAGCATTGCCCTCCACACCACCCAACTCTAGTAACCTGTTGGACAATGCACTGGATCCTGTCACTCTGTTTCCATGCATTCCATTGAGAGTTGTGTTCAATAAAAAAAACACAAGACTAGCTATTCTCAGCAATCAACTGCATTTGGAATTTGCTCTCAATTAATTTTCAAGCTGCACCCACATGAACCCATGATAAGTTCAAATGTGTAGCTTATAGCACCACTCCCTCCACCACCATTCCCCCTCACCCCCATCTATCTCCACAGTACAGGCTGTGGAGTAGAGCACAGACAAGAGTATTCACCAGAAGGACCCCTCAGATATACTCTCCTCTCCCTCGCTTTTCGACTCCTCCCCTTCCTCTCCCTGAATGCCGTAATGAGCAATGCTCACAACCGATAGCTTTCGCTAAGAGCCGCACAGCAATGAGGTCTCTGTGCCTTTTGCCTCTTTCTTCCTCTCCCTCCCCCTCTCTCTGCCTCTGACTCTCCCTCCCCCTCTACCTCTCTCACTCTATTAAATTTCCAGTCACACAGTGGTGCAGAGGATATTCCTCTTTTCCCTCTTTCTCCCTCTTCCCCTGGTCCCTTGCATTCCCTTGCATTCCCTCACACTCCTTCTGAAATCGTAGTCCTCTCCCAATCCCACTCTCCCTTTCTGTCGCTCTTTCAATCCCTTCTCTCTCTCTTCCTCCGTACATCTTTTCCCCTTCCAACCCCTGCGCCATTTAAAATGTTTCCATACACACCACCAAAGCCCACCCCACCCCCTGTTTTCCCTCTTGCCCCCCTCTCCCAACACTCTGTCCTCACTGTCATTGCATGTCTGGCAGTACGTGTGTGTTTGTGCGTGTGCGTGCGTGTGTGTGTATGTGCACGTGAGTGTGTGTGTAGGCGAATGAACAAACACTCGTAGCTGTATTGCTTGTGTCATCAGTATGGAGAGGCTATCTGACAGAAATACAGTGGATGGCACTAATCCTGCCAATGAGAGAGGGGTGTGTGTGCACCATCTCCAATACAGCCCAACACATAAACTCTGAACGTTGTGTTATGATCCATAGGGGAGAGAGAGGGAGAGAGAGAGACAGAGAGAGGGGGATGGAGATTTGGCAGTGACATGCCATCGCAAGACACTTGTAGCATGCTGATAGCTCTGGAGAGGTACAGCTAGGACTGTGGAGACACACAGGGGGGTCCTGCTACGTATTCATCAATTCCATGACACTTTGGATCAAGGATGTTGGATAGCTGTCTCAATGCCCTGCCTTTTCAGATAGCCAAGCTGGTTGTGCGCATTCCTATTGTGGTGAACATTCATTTACATGCATTGTTTGACAATGTGGGTAATTAAAAATGCTTTGAGATTCTAGTAAACAAAATAGCAGTCTGCTTGATAGGCATCTAATGTGAGCTTGCTAACGAAATGATATTTCAGGCACTTTAGACTTTTGGATCTGTTCTATTTATAACTGTGAATGAATAGACAACACCGTTCAATGTCATTTGTGATACAGAAAGAGAGAGATACTGAGAGAATTTAGTGCTATTCATGATGACAACGCTGTGTGCTGTGTGAGGGAGGGAGAGAGAGAGCCAGAGGAGAGATTCGAGTGTCACAGTATCTTAGCAACTGCCTCCATCTCCTTGGAGACAAGACCTGACATCATTTCCCGTCTGTGAGAAATCGCTTTGGTTTGTACACAGTGTGTTTATGTTTATGTGTGTGTGTGTGTGTGTGTGTGTGTGTGTGTGTGTGTGTGTGTGTGTGTGTGTGTGTGTGTGTGTGTGTGTGTGTGTGTGCGTGCGTCCTTTATGTGCATGCACTCATGTTTATGTGCAGATGTGGGCCTGTTATGATTACTAGCAGTATGTGCAGTGATGCGGTGGGGATGCATTCCAATGAAATTGGGTATATTTAAGAATGACTTTCAGAAAATAGTTTACAAATATTTATTAGTTAAAACAATATATTAAGACAGATGTTACCCAAAATACCTAACCTGAAAGTAAGATTATGAATGATGTCAAAACTATTTTTTTACTGAATTAAACTTTTGCTTTATTTTACAAATTATTTATTTGTACTTTATTTAAGGTAACAATAAACACGTAATATTTTTCTGTAAAGTGTATTTTTCCCATCAACACAAAATACAAATGTGCTAATTTGTAACAAGCATTACTAAACTATTTATTAACTATTCATAAATATTAATTTAATTACTTTTAAACATTCATAAACATTTAGAAGCATTTAGAAGCAATTATGATAATTTTGCAAGCACAGAATTTATAAATATTTAGCGAAGGATTTAACATGGCATATTCATGAAAATTATTATAAAGTGCCCCAAATGTGCTATCTCAGATACCAATGTTTCTCAGATAGCAAAAGTCAGAGATAATAAATAAAATTAATTTGAAAAGAAATGATGACACGTTTGACAATACTTTGTGAAAATACACTACATGACCAAAAGTATGTGGACACCTGCTCGTCAAAGATCTCATTCCAAAATCATGGACATTAATATGAATTTGGTCCCCTATTTGCTTCTATAACAGCCTCCACTCTTCTGGGGAGGCTTTCCATTAGATGTTGGAACATTGCTGTGAGGACTTGCTTCCATTCAGCCTCAAGAGCATTAGTGAGATTGGGCATTAGTTAGGCCTGGCTCATAGTCAGCGTTCCAATTCATCCCAAAGGTGTTTGATCAGGTTGAGGTCAGGGCTCTGTGCAGGCCAGTCAAGTTCTTCCACACCGATCTTAACAATCCATTTCTGTATGGACCTCGCGTTGTGCACGGGGGCATTATCATGATAAAATAGGAAAGGACCTTCCCCAAACTGTTGCCACAAAGTTGGAAGCACAGAATCATCTAGAATGTCATTGTATGCTGTAGCATTAAGATTTCCCTTCACTGGAAATAAGGGGCCTATCCCGAACCATGAAAAGCAGCCCCAGACCATTATTCCTCCTCCACCAAACTTTACAGTTGGCACTATGCATTGGGGCAGGTAGCGTTCTCCTGGCATCCACCAAACCCAAATTAGTCTGTCTGTCTGCCAGATGGTGAAGCGTGATTCATCACTCCAGAGAACACGTTTCCACTGCTCCAGAGTCCAATGTCGGCGAGCTTTACACCACTCCAGCCGATGCTTGGCATTGCACATGATGATCTTATGCTTGTGTGCGGCTGCTCGGCTATGGAAACTCATTTCATGAATCTCCCAACGAACAGTTATTGTGCTGACGTTGCTTCCAGAGGCAGTTTGGAACTAGGTAGTGAGTGTTGCAACCGAGGACAGACAATTTTTATGCTCTACGCACTTCAGCACTCGGTGGTCCCGTTCTGTGAGCTTGTGTGACCTACCACTTCCTGGCTGAGCCGTTGTTGCTTCTAGATGTTTCCACTTCACAATAACAGCACTTACAGTTGACCGGGGCAGCTCTAGCAGGGCAGAAATTGGACAAACTGACTTATTCGAAAGGTTGCATCATATGACGGTGCCACGTTGAAAGTCACTGAGCTCTTCAGTAAGGCCATTCTACTGCCAATGTTTGTCTATGGAGATTGCATGGCTGTGTGCTCGATTTTATACACCTGTCAGCAACGGGTGTGGCTGAGATAGCCGAATCCACTAATTTGAAGGGGTGTCCACATACTTTTGTATCTATAGTGTACGTTGTGCTGATTTAGTATTTGTATTTCACAATACTACCAATGGTTCATGTATACATTGCTGATGGTTTACAGCAATAGTATGTCTGCTACTGTACTCCCCTGAACAACCAGTGTGCTCTGCTGTCATCTAGTGAACACAGGAGAAAACTACAACATTACTGAGTTTCACTTATACTCTTAAATTAATATGCATGCAATCATCTTCTAAAAAAGAAGATACACTGAGTGTACAAAACATTAGGAACAGCTGCTCTAATTTGAATCAGCTGTGTAGTGTTTGGTTAAAAACCAAAACGTGCACCCCTTGGGTTCCCGAGGACCGAGTATGGGAAACACTGGATTAGGGCCTACTGAATTTATTTAAATTGACTGATTTCCTTATATGAACCTAGTAAAATCTTTGAAATTGTTGCATGTTGAGTTTATATTTTTGTTGAGTGTACAGTATATTCCATAAATCTAATGTAGATTGCTGATATTCCATCTAAACGGACTTTATGCAAAAGTTCATCAAAATAATTATGATACACTTCTATTTTGGCAATTTGATTTACATTTATCAAAAACTCATACACTGAGTGTAAAAACATTAGGAACACCTGTTCTTTCCATGACATAGACTGACCAGGTGTTACCTGTTAAATCCACTTCAATCAAAATAAAATAAAACAAAACGTTATTGGTCACATACACATATTCAGTAGATGTTATTGTGGGTGTAGCGAAATGCTTGTGTTCCTAGCTCCAACAGTGCAGTAATAACAAAAAATACACAACAATACATACGAATCTAAAAGTAAAATAATGTAATTAAGATATAAAATCAGTGTAGATGAAGGGGAGGAGACAGGTTAAAGAAGGATTTTTAAGCCATGAAACAATTGAGACATGGATTGTGCCATTCAGAGGGTGAATGGGCAAGACAAAAGATTGAAGTGCCTTTGAACGGGGTATGGTAGTAGGTGCCAGGCGTACCGGTTTGAGTGTGTCTGAGAAAAAAATTTCCACACGCTACAGATGGCTATATCGGTCCACTAATACAGGACTAGTAAAGGCCCAGTGGAATACTTTTGTGAAAAAATAACATTTCCAATAAATAAAAATTGGCCCGCACTACAGACGGCTATATCAGACCACTAATACAGGACTAGTACTACTACTTTTGCACCCTAATGGGTTCTTCGGCTATCCCCATAGGAGAACCCTTTGAAGAACCCTTTTTGGTTCCAGGTAGAACCATCCTTTTTTCTAATAGTGTACTTTGTCATGTACTTGATGACTGGAAGTTGCAATCACTGTGCACTTGTATAAAATCAAATAAAAAGCCTAATTCTATGCATTTTATGGATGACATAGATATACAAATATTTACAGTATATTATTCAGCCATCTGTTACTGAAGACCGTTACAGATGGGTCTTCAGTAGTCGGATGAATTATCACATCATAATAACTCTAATAAGTGTCCCACCCAACTATTCACATAAGTGCCATTTGAACTACCCCCTTTTTATCTCTTTACAATGTGACTCTGTGATCAACTGATACATGTCATTATTCCTCCTGCCCCAACATTGTGGGATAAATACAGTAACTCTATGATACTCTCTATCTTTTCTCCTTCTCTGACCACATGAAGGCAACGTCTCCCCAAAATTATGTTTGTCTTCTCTTGGCCTCTGTGTGTGTCTGGCTCCATAAACTAGTTTCATGGATTTCCTCATCAAATTTCTCACTGAGAGATGTTCGCTTTTGTATCAATCTCTCTATCCTTCTCCTCCAGCTGTCTGCGGAACTCACTCTGCATCTTTGTCTTTGAGATCATGATGCTCCTCTGTAACTCAGGTAGGACCACCTTCATCAGGTTTCTCTCTGCTTCAACTATGGCCTCTTCTTCATGCTCTCTGATCTCCTCAATCTCCTTCCTGTGCTTCTCTTCCCTCTCCCTCCTCTCCTTCTCTCTGTTCTCTCAACATTTCTCAAGCTCTTTCTCAATCTCATCCCTTCGATCAGACTCAATCTTTAGCGTAATCATCTCTCTTTTCTTCTCCTCATCCCCCTCTTCTTTCACCTGTCTCTCCAGGTCAGTAGTTCACTCACTGAGTGTTCTGATATTTCCCTCATGCTCCTGAATTACTCCCTCCATCTTCTTCAGAGAGACCTGCCGCTCTTTATTAACCCTCTATCTCCTCCATTTGTTTTCTCTCTCTTTCCTTTTGTATATTTCCTTCTATATCTCTGACCTGGGCCTCTGCCACCAGGTACGTCTGACTGCTGTAGAAGCTCTCTATGTTTCCTGACACCATCTTCTCTACCTGGTCCAGCAGCTCTAGAACCTGAGTGCCATGGGCCCTGTCCTTAATGTCAAGGATGTGATACCTGTTTCCACATTTCTCTACAAGCTGCTGAAGGTCTTGACTCCCTGCTTGGAGAAACTCAATGCTCTGCTCATTCAGGCCATCAACATGGGTGAATATAATCACAGTTTATCCCCAACAACTCTCCCAAAACATCTGCTCCGTTCTCTACAGCATCCCTATCAACTCCCCCTTCAAGGGCTCCACTGGTATGACCAGGAGGAAGGCGTGGGCTCCCGGGGCAGAGACGGATACAGAGCCAGAGAGAATCCAGGGTTGAACCAGTCTGGCGAGTCCACCAGCTACAGCCATCTCCCACACACATCCCCCTCTCTACTCTTACTCCTCTGGGTAATTGCAGAGGGGCTCGCCTGGGCTCCAAACTCCTCTCTGCCCAGGATAGTGTTTCCTGCTGGCACTCCTGACAGCTCCAGTCTGGACAGGGGAGTCTGGACTGCTGCTCTCTCCTCCCACTGTAACACAAGACAAGACAATTAAAGATAAAGTTAATGATCAACGAAAATAGGTTTGAAAATATCTGATTGTTTGAGACTAAATGGATCACTCACTAGTTTCAGGAAGTCTTATGTTTATTCTCCTGACTCCTGACTGTAATGCAGGGTCTGTATTTGCAACCTGGTCTCAGAGTATTTTCTATTATTCTGTACATAAATCCGAGACACTTCATTTAGTATGATATGTTATGTTTGGTATGGTTACATAAGCTAGATGGTTACTTAAGGCAAAAAATAAAGTAGGGTGGTTGGTCAGGGTGAATGGGTGGGCGTATAACGTGAACGCCTAGCATCCCAAAGGTTGCAAGTTCGAACATAATCACAGACAACTTTAGCATTTTAGCTAATTGCAACTTTTCAATGACTTACTACTTTTTAGCTACTTTGCAACTATTTAGCATGTTAGCTAACCCTAACCCTAACCTTACCCCTTTCAGCTAACCCTTCCCCTAACCCTTTAACCTAACTCTTAAATGTAACCCTAACCTTAACCCTAACCCCTAGCCTAGCAAACGTTTGCGAGCTAGCTAACATTAGCCACCTAGCTACAATTCGTAACATATAACAGGTTTTGAAAATTCGTAACATATTGTACATTTTGAAAATTCGTAACATATAATATGATTTGTAATTGGTAACATATCATACGAAATGGGTGATGGACATCCACAAATTAATACATACCATACGAAACGTAACATATCATACTAAATGGAGTGTCTTGGTTTCTGTACAGAATAATACAAAATGCTCTGAGACCAGGTTGGTATTGGAAATACCTGGCTAGTGCAAATAGTCTGGGTAGCCATGGTTAGCTGTTCAGGAGTCTTATGGCTTGGGGGTAGAAGCTGTTGAGAAGCCTTTTGGACCTAGACTTGGCGCTCTGGTACCGCTTGCCGTGCGGTAGCAGAGAGAACAGTCTATGACTAGGGTGGCTGGAGTCTTTGACAATTTTGAGGGCCTTCCTCTGACACCGCCTGGTGTAGAGATCCTGGATGGCAGGAAGCTTGGCCCCATGATGTACTGGGCTGTACGCACTACCGTCTGTAGTGCCTAGCGGTCGGAGGCTGAGCAGTTGCCATACCAGGCGGTGATGCAACCAGTCAGGATGCTCTCGATGGTGCAGCTGTAGAACGTTTTGAGGATCTGAGGACCCATGCCAAATCTTTTCAGTCTCCTGAGGGGGAATAGGCTTTGTCGTGCCCTCTTCACGACTGTCTTGGTGTGTTTGGACCATGATAGTTCGTTGGTGATGTGGACACCAAGGAACTTGAAGCTCTCAACCTGTTCCACTACAGCCCCGTCGATGAGAATGGGCGTGCTCAGTCCTCTTTTTTTTCCCTGTAGGCCACAATCATCTCCTTTGTCTTGATCACGTTGAGAAAGAGGTTGTTATCCTGGCACCACACGGCCAGGTCTCTGTCCTCCTCCCTATAGGCTGTCTCATCGTTGTCGGTGATCAGGCCTACCACTGTTGTGTCGTCAGCAAACTTAATGATGGTGTTGGAGTCGTGCCTGGCCATGCAGTCATGGGTGAACAGGGAGTACAGGAGGGGACTGAGCACGCACCCCTGAGGGGCCCCAGTGTTGAGGATCAGCGTGGCAGATGTATACCCTTACCACCTAGGGGCAGCCCGTCAGGATGTCCAGGAACCAGTTGCAGAGGGAGGTGTTAAGTCCCAGGATCCTTAGCTTATTGATGAGCTTTGAGGGCACTATGGTGTTGAACACTGAGCTGTAGTCAATGAATAGCATTCTCACGTAGGTGGTCCTCTTGTCCAGGTGGGAAAGGGCAGTGTGGAGTGCAATAGAGATTGCATCATCTGTGGATCTGTTGGGGCGGTAGAGTGGGTCTAGGGTTTCTGGGATAATGGTGTTGATGTGAGCCATGACCAGCCTTTCAAAGCACTTCATGGCTACAGATGTGAGTGCTATGGGTCGGTAGTCATTTAGGCAGGTTATCTTAGTGTCCTTGGGCACAGAGACTATAGTGGTCTGCTTGAAACATGTTGGTATTACAGACTAAGTCAGGGACATGTTGAAAATGTCAGTGAAGACACTTGCCAGTTGGTCAGCACATGCTCGGAGTACACGTCCTGGTAATCCGTCTGGCCCTGCGGCCTTGTGAATGTTGACCTACTTAAAAGTCTTACTCACATTGGCTATGGAGAGCGTGATCACATAGTCATCCGGAACAGCTGGTGCTCTCATGCATGCTTCAGTGTTGCTTGCCTCGAAGCGAGCATAGAAGTGATTTAGCTCATCTGGTAGGCTTGTGTCACTGGGCAGCTCGTGGCTGTGCTTCCCTTTGTAGTCTGTAATAGTTTTCAAGCCCTGCCACATCCGACGTGCATCAGAGCCGGTGTAGTACGATTCAATCTTAGTCCGGTATTGACTCTTTGCCTGTTTGATGGTTCGTTGGAGGGCATAGCGGGATTTCTTATAAGCGTCCGAGTTAGAGTCCCGCTCCTTGAAAGCGGCAGCTCTACCCTTTGGCTCAGTGCGGATGTTGCCTGTTATCCATGGCTTCTGGTTGGGGTATGTACGTATGGTCACTGTGGGGACGACGTCATCGATGCACTTATTGATGAAGCCAGTGACTGATGTGGTGTACTCCTCAATGCTATCTGAAGAATCCCGGAACATATTCCCGTCTGTGCTAGCAAAACAGTCCTGTAGCTTAGCATCTGTGTCATCTGACCACTTTTTTATTAACCAAGTCACTGGTGCTTTCTGCTTTAGTTTTTGCTTATAAGCAGGAATCAGGAGGATAGAGTTATGGTCAGATTTGCCAAAAGGAGGGCGAGGGAGAGCTTTGTATGCGTCTCTGTGTGTGGAGTAAAGGTGGTCTAGAGTTTTTTTTCCTCTGGTTGCACATTTAACATGCTGGTAGAAATGAGGTAGAACGGATTTAAGTTTCCCTGCATTAAAGTCCCCGGCCAGTAGGAGCGCTGCCTCTGGATGAGCGTTTTCCTGTTTACTTATGGCCGTATACAGCTCATTGAGTGCAATCTTAATGCCAGCATTGGTTTGTGGTGATAGATAGACAGCTACGAAAAATATAGATGAAAAGTATCTTGGTAAATAGTGTGGTCTACAACTTATCATGAGATACTCTACCTCAGGCGAGCAAAACGTTGAGACTTCCTTAGTATTGGATTTTGTGCACCAGCTGTTGTTTACAAATATACACAGACCCCCACCCCTTGTCTTACCGGAGTCAGCTGTTCTATCCTGCCGATGTAGCGTATATCCCGTCAGCTGTATGTTGTCCTTGTCGTCGTTCAGCCACGACTCGGTGAAACATAAGATATTACAGTTTTTAATGTCCCGTTGGTAGGATAATCATAATCGTAGGTCGTCTAATTTGTTTTCAAGTGATTGAACATTGGCTAATAGGATTGATGGAAGAGGCAGTTTACTCGCTCGCCGTCGGATCCTTACAAGGCACCCCGACCTACGTCCACGATATCTCTGTCTCTTTCTCATGCGAGTGACAGGGATTTGGGCCTTGTCAGGTGTCTGTAGGATATCCTTCGCATCCGACTTGTTGAAGAAAAAATCTTTGTCCAATACGAGGTGAGTAATCGCTGTCCTGATATCCAGAAGCTCTTTTTGGTCATAAGAGATGGTGGCAGAAACATTATGTACAGAATAAATTACAAATAACACGAAAAAACACACATAATAGTACAATTGGTTAGAGGGCTGTAAAACGACAGCCATCTTCTCCGGCGCCATTTTTATATGTGCAGTAGGACTGGAGTTCTCTAGTTGACTCTTGTAATCATGCATGTCTTTTCCCAGTGCCACCAGTAGTTTCTTACTCTTCTCCATCGCTTTGGCAGTGGTCTCCTGTAGTATAGCTCTTTCTCTTTCAAAGGTGGTGGCGCTCCTAGTGGCCGGGAACTTTAATGCAGGGAAACTTAAATCCGTTTTACCTCATTTCTACCAGCATGTTACATGTGCAACCAGGGGGGGAAAAAACTCTAGACCACCTTTACTCCAAACACAGAGATGCGTACAAAGCTCTCTCTCGCCCTCCATTTGGCAAATCTGACCATAATTCTATCCTCCTGATTCCTGCTTACAAGCACAAACTAAAGCAGGAAGTACCAGTGACTCGCTCAATATGCAAGTGTTCAGATGACGCAGATGCTAAGCTACAGGACTGTTTTTCTAGCACAGACTGGAATATGTTCCGGGACTCATCCAATGGCATTGAGGAGTATACCACATAAGTCACTGGCTTCATCAATAAGTGCATCGATGACATTGTCCCCACAGTGACCATACGTACAGTGCCTTGCAAAAGTATTCATCCCCCTTTATTTGGATTTCATGTAATGGACATACACAAAATAGTCCACATTGGTGAAGTCAAATGAAAAAATAACTTTTTTCAAAAAAAGTATAAAAAATAAATAATGGAAAAGTGGTGCGTGCATACAGTTGAAGTCGGAAGTTTACATTCACTTAGGTTGGAGTAATTAAAACTCGTTTTTCAACCTCTCCACAAATTTCTTGTTAACAAACTATAGTTTTGGCAAGTCAGTTAGGACATCTACTTTGTGCATGACACAAGTAATTTTTCCAACAATTGTTTAAAGACAGATTATTTCACTTATAATTCACTGTATCACAATTCAAGTGGGTCAGAAGTTTACATACACTAAGTTGACTGTGCCTTTAAACAGCTTGGAAAATTCCAGAAAATGATGTCATGGCTTTAGAAGCTTCTGATAGGCTAATTGACATAATTTGAGTCAATTGGAGGTGTACCTGTGGATGTATTTCAAGGCCTACCTTCAAACTCAGTACCTCTTTGCTTGACATCATGGGAAAATCAAAAGAAATCAGCCAAGACCTCAGAAAAAACATTGCAGACCTCCACAAGTCTGGTTCATCCTTGGGAGCAATTCCCAAACGCCTGAAGGTACCACGTTCATCTGTACAAACAATAGTACGCAAGTATAAACACCATGGGACCACGCAGCCGTCATACCACTCAGGAAGGAGACGCATTCAGTCTCCTAGAGATGAACGTACTTTGGTGCGAAAAGTGCAAATCAATTCCAGAACAACAGCAAAGGACCTTGTGAAGTTGCTGAAGGAAACAGGTACAAAAGTATATATATCCACAGTAAAACGAGTCCTATATCGACATAACCTGAAAGGCCGCTCAGCAAGGAAGAAGCCACTGCTCCAAAACCGCCATTGAAAAAGTCAGACTACGGTTTGCAACTGCACAGGGGGACAAAGATCGTACTTTTTGGAGAAATGTCCTCTGGTCTGATGAAACAAAAATAGAACTGTTTGGCCTTAATGACCATCGTTATGTTTGGAGGAAAAAGGGGTTGGCTTGCAAGCCAAAGAACACCATCCCAACCGTATATAACGGAGGTGGCAGCATCATGCTGTGGGGGTGCTTTGCTGCAGGAGGGACTGGTGCACTTCACAAAATAGATGGCATCATGAGGAAGGAAAATTATGTGGATATATTGAAGCAACATCTCAAGACATCAGTCAGGAAGTTAAAGCTTGGTCGCAAATGGGTCTTCCAAATGGACCCCAAGCATACTTCCAAAGTTGTGGCAAAATGGTTTAAGGACAACAAAGTCAAGGTATTGGAGTGGCCATCACAAAGCCCTGTCCTCAATCCTATAGAGAATGTGTGGGCAGAACTGAAAAAGCATGTGCAAGCAAGGAGGCCTACAAACCTGACTCAGTTACACCAACTCTATCAGGAGGAATGGGCCAAAATTCACCCAACTTATTGTGGGAAGCTTGTGGAAGGCTACCCGAAACGTTTGACCCAAGTTAAACAATTTAAAGGCAATGCTACCAAATACTAATTGAGTGTATGTCAACTTTTGACCCACTGGGAATGTGATGAAAGAAATAAAAGCTGAAATAAATCATTCTCTCTACTATTATTCTGACATTTCACATTCTTAAAATGAAGTGGTGATCCTAACTGACCTAAGACAGGGCATTTTTACTAGGATTATATGTCAGGAATTGTGAAAAACTGAGTTTAAATGTATTTGGCTAAGGTGTATGTAAACTTCCGACTTCAACTGTATGTATTCACCCCCTTTGCTATGAAGCCCCTAAAAAAGATCTGGTGCAACCAATAACCTTCAGAAGTCACATAATTTGTTAAATAAAGTCCACCTGTGTGCAATCTAAGTGTCACATGATCTGTCACATGATCTCAGTATATATACACCTGTTCTGAAAGGCCCCAGAGTCTGCAACACCACTAAGCAAGGGGCACCACCAAGCAAGCGGCACCATGAAGACCAAGGAGCTCTCCAAACAGATCAGGGACAAAGTTGTGGAGAAGTACAGATCAGGGTTGGGTTATAAAAAAATATCAGAAACTTTGAACATCCCACAGAGCACCATTAAATCCATTATTAAAAAATGGAAAGAATATGACACTACAACAAACCTGTCAAGAGAGGGCCGCCCACCAAAACTCACGGACCAGGCAAGGAGGGCATTAATCAGAGAGGCAACAAAGAGACCAAAGATAACCCTGAAGGAGCTGCAAAGCTCCACAGCGGAGATTGAAGTATCTGTCCATAGGACCACTTTAAGCTGTACACTCCACAGAGCTGGGCTTTACGGAAGAGTGGCCAGAAAAAAAGCCATTGCTTAAAGAAAAAAAGAAGCAAACACATTTGGTGTTTGCCAAAAGGCATGTGGGAGACCCCCCAAACATATGGAAGAAGGTACTCTGGTCAGATGAGACTAAAATTGAGCTTTTTGGCCATCAAGGAAAATGCTATGTCTGGCGTAAACCCAACACCTCTCATCACCCCGAGAACACCATCCCCACAGTGAAGCATGGTGGTGGCAGCATCATGCTATGGGATGTTTTTCATCGGCAGGGACTGGGAAACTGTTCAGAATTTAAGGAATGATGGATGGCGCTAAATACAGGGAAATTCTTGAGGGAAACCTGTTTCAGTCTTCCAGAGATTTGAGACTGGGACGGAACGGAGGTTCAACTTCCAGCAGGACAATGACCCTAAGCAAACTGCTAAAGCAACACTTGAGTGGTTTAAGGGGAAACATTTAAATGTCTTGGAATGGCCTAGTCAAAGCCCAGACCTCAATCCAATTGAGAATCTGTGGTATGACTTAAAGATTGCTGTACACCAGCAGAACCCATCCAACTTGAAGGAGCTGGAGCAGTTTTGCCTTGAAGAATGGGCAAAAATCCCAGTGGCTGATTGTGCCAAGCTTATAGAGACATACCCCAAGAGACTTGCAGCTGTAATTGCTGCAAAAGGTGGCTCTACAAAGTATTGACTTTGGGGGGGGTGAATAGTTATGCATGCTCAAGTTTTCAGTTTTTTTTGTTTGTTTCACAATAAAATATATTTTGCATAGTCAAAGTAGTAGTCATGTTGTGTAAATCAAATGATACAAACCCCCCAAAAATCAAATTTAATTCCAGGTTGTAAGGCAACTAAATAGGAAAAATGCCAAGGGGGTTGAATACTTTCGCAAGCCACAGTACATACCCCAACCAGAAGCCATGGATTACAGGCAACATCCACACAGAGCTAAAGGGTAGAGCTGCCGCTTTCAAGGAGCGGGACTCTAACCCGGACGCTTATAAGAAATCCTGCTATGCTCTCCAACGAACCATCAAACAGGCAAAATACAGGACTAAGATTGAATCCAACTTCACCTGCTCCGACGCTCGTCGGATGTGGCAGGGCTTGCAAACTATTACAGACTACAAAGGGAAGCCCAACCGCAAGCTGCCCAGTGACACAAGCCTACCAGACGAGCTATACGACTTCTATGCACGCTTCGAGGAAAAGCAACACTGAAGCATGCATGAGAGCACCAGCTGTTCCGGACGACTGTGTGATCACGCTCGCCGTAGCCGATGTGAGTAAGACCTTTAAACAGGTCAACATTCACAAGTCCACAGGGCCAGACGGATTACCAGGACATGTACTCCGAGCATGCGCTGACCAACTGGCCAGGTGGTAAGGGTAGGTAACAACACATCTGCCACGCTGATCCTCAACACAGGGACCCTTCAGGGGTGCATGCTTAGTCCCTTCCTGTACTCCCTGTTCACCCATGACTGCGTGGCCTAGCACGACTCCAACACCATCATTAAGTTTGCAGACGACACAACGGTGGTAGGCCTGATCACCGACAACGATGAGACAGCCTATAGGGAGGAGGTCAGAAACCTGGCCGTGTGGTGCCAGGACAACAACCTCTCCCTCAATGTGATCAAGACGAAGGAGATGATCGTGGACTACAAGAAAAGGAGGGCCTGCACGCCCCCATTCTCATCGACGGGGCTGTAGTGGAGCAGGTTGAGAGCTTCAAGTTCCTTGGTGTCCACATCACCAACAAACTATCATGGTCCAAACACACCAAGACAGTAGTGAAGAAGGCATGACAACGCCTATTCCACCTCAGGAGACTGAAAAGATTTGGCATGGATCCTCAAAAAGTTATACAACTGCACCATCGAGAGCATCCTGACTGGTTGCATCACTGCCTGGTATGGCAACTGCTCGGCCTCCGACTGGAAGGCGCTACAGAGGGTAGTGCGTATGGCCCAGTACATCACTTGGGCCAAGCTTCCTGTCATCCAGGACCTCTATACCAGGCGCTGTCAGAGGAAGATCCTATGCCACCCTAGTCATAGACTGTTCTCTCTGCTACCGCACGGCAAGCGGTTCCGGAGCGCCAAGTCTAGTTCCAAAAGGCTTCTTAACAGCTTCTACCCCCAAGCCATAAGACTGCTGAACAACTAATCAAATGGCTACCCGGACTATTTTCACTGAAACCCACCCCCACCCCTTTTTGTTTATGCTGCTGCTACTCACTGTTTATTATCTATTCATAATCACTTTACCCCTACCTACATGTACAGTTGAAGTCGGAAGTTTACATACACCTTAGCCAAATACATTTAAACTCAGTTTTTCACAATTCCTGACATTTAATCCTAGTAAACATTCACTGTCTTAGGTCAGTTAGGATCACCACTTTATTTTAAGAATGTGAAATGTCAGAATAATAGTAGAGAGAATTATTTATTTCTTTCATCACATTCCCAGTGGGTCAGAAGTTTACATACACTCAATTAGTATTTGGTAGCATTGCTTTTAAATTGTTTAACTTGGGTCAAATGTTTCGGGTAGCCTTCCACAAGCTTCCCACAATAAGTTGGGTGAATTTTGGCCCATTCCTCCTGACAGAGCTGGTGTAACTGAGCCAGGTTTGTAGGCCTCCTTGCTCGCACACGCTTTTTCAGTTCTGCCCACAACTTTTCTATAGGATTGAGGTCAGAGCTTTGTGATGGCCACTCCAATACCTTGACTTTGTTGACCTTAAGCCATTTTGCCACAACTTTGGAAGTATGCTTGGGGTCATTGTCCATTTGGAAGACCAATTTGCGACCAAGCTTTAACTTCCTGACTGATGTCTTGAGATGTTGCTTCAATATAGCCACATAATTTTCCTTCCTCATGATGCCATCTATTTTGTGAAGTGCACCAGTCCCTCCTGCAGCAAAGCACCCCCACAGCATGATGCTGCCACCCCCGTGCTACATGGTTGGGATAGTGTTCTTCGGCTTGCAAGCTACCACCTTTTTCCTCCAAACATAACGATGGTCATTATGGTCAAACAGTTCTATTTTTGTTTCATCAGACCAGAGGACATTTCTCCAAAAAGTACGATCTTTGTCCCCATGTGCAGTTGCAAACCGTAGTCTGGCTCTTTCATGGCGGTTTTGGAGCACTGGCTTCTTCCTTGCTGAGCGGCCTTTCAGGTTATCTCGATATAGGAGTCGTTTTACTGTGGATATAGATACTTTTGGACCTGTTTCCTCCAGCATCTTCACAAGGTCCTTTGCTGTTGTTCTGGGATTGATTTGCACTTTTCGCACCAAAGTACGTTAATCTCTAGGAGACAGAACGCGTCTCCTTCCTGAGCGGTATGACGGCTGCGTGGTCCCATGGTGTTTATACTTGCATACTATTGTTTGTACAGATGAACGTGGTACCTCCAGGCGTTTGGAAATTTCTCCCAAGGATAAACCAGACTTGTGGAGGTCTACAATTATTTTCTGAGGTCTTGGCTGATTTCTTTTGATTTTCCCATGATTTCAAGCAAAGAGGCACTGAGTTTGAAGGTAGGCCTTGAAATACATCCACAGGTATACCTCCAATTGACTCAAATGATGTCAATTAGCCTATCAGAAGCTTCTAAAGCCATGACATCATTTTCTGGAATTTTCCAAGTTGTTTAAAGGCACAGTCAACTTAGTGTATGTAAACTTCTGACCCACTGGAATTGTGATACAGTGAATTATAAGTGAAATAATCTGTCTGTAAACAGTTGTTGGAAAAATTACTTGTGTCATGCACAAAGGAGATGTCCTAACCGACTTGCCAAAACTATAGTTTGTTAACAAAAAATTTGTGGAGTGGTTGAAAAACAAGTTTTAATGACTCCAACCTAAGTGTATGTAAACTTCCGACTTCAACTGTACATACACTACCGGTCAAAAGTTTTAGAACACCTACTTATTCAAGGGTTTTTCTTTATTTTTACAGGTGTCTGTAACTTTCTCACTCATCATTATTCAGGTACATTAAAGATGATCCATAATCATGGTAGCATCCACATTAATGTAAAAGTGTTCAGAAACATATTCTAATCTTATTTAAAATAAAAGTTACTCCAAAATGTATGTGTGTGTTGTACCCTCTTTCCTCTCTGAAGAGGATAGTGTGTGAGGGCTCTAGCCTGCTGCTTCTGCTCCCTCTGAGGAAGAACATCCTGAAAAACATGACCTTCCACCCCTTTTACCAGGACACACACATCTGTGAGTGTGTCCATGTGTCCTTGCGTGTGTGTGTGTGTGTGTTTTAGTCTACCCTACTCATAATACTCCTAAAAGTGTGTGTTTTTTGTGTTCACTGTTCTATGAAGTTGATGTTTGTTCTCAGTTATGTTTGATTTAAACTCATTCCCAGACACTTCCGCCCAAATACGCGAAGAGTCTGGTGGGCCAACGCGTCAATCTGTGGTCAGAGAGAGCTGGGGTGCAGACGGCAGACTGTGGGAGTGGAAGTAGTGGAGGTGTTTGGGGTGGAGAGGTTGATGGACTCAGTGGAGGACATCCCAGCCACTTGGCAGTGTTGGCACTGCTACTTCCTACCTGACGGGTAAGAGGGCATCACTTCTACTTATACAATCAATCAATCAAGCAATTATATATTTTTTTACATCAGCAGTTGTCACAAAGTGCTTTTACAGTAACTCTGCCTACAGCACCCGGGACATACAGGGCACCACTGCTCCTACCATATCTTTCTCCCTATGTCATGTCATATCCTGTTCCTGTTTAGGCACCTGGCCAGCTGAGTGCAGGTGGGCTCTCCCGTCAATATGAGGCTCCTGCTGCTCCCGCCCCAAATACACACAGGTACACACATACACAGGTACACAGACACGCACACGCTATTAGGAATGTTCCCCTAATTACGTGTTTTTGTGCTGTGTGTCAGAGTTGAGGGATGATAAACCAGTGTTTGAGAAGAGGCGTCTGGTGTGGGAGGAGGACATGCAGATGCACTCCAAGTTCCTGGACAGAAAGGTGACATATTAGTCTTTCCCTACACCCTACCATTACCCCCTACTCTCACCTAGCCTTTTACTCTTAAACCACCAACCCCTAGGTTTCCAACATGACCTGACGTGTGTGTGTTACAGGAGGAGTTGAAGGCGGAGCATGCCTCGTACCTGCGGCAGCACACGGAGTTCCGCGCCATGATGGCTGACTTCTTGCAGTTACTACGGAAACCGAGTGACATCTTCATGTTCGGCCGCCAGGACTTCTTCCCCTCCGCCTCTCGCCAACCCCCGGGGGGCACCTTCAACACCTCTCCTTGATGACACACACTGTGGCTGCGTCTCAATAGTCTAGTAACTTCCTCCCACAGGCACTTTAGTGAGGACAATACTCTTCTGGTTAGCACTTGTCACTAGTATGTACAGAGGCCCTCGAGATCATCAAATATGAATGCTTTTATGGATGTTTTGTATTTTATTTTGTGATACTGTTTTTACTGTTCTACTGTTTTTGTTTGTATGAGCTGCACTGATTCAAATTCCAATCAACTCTGTTGATATGGCAACCGCAAGATTTACAGTTATGTCAGTTGGTGTAAATAAAATAAAATAAATGTAATGTCTTGTATATTTCCATGCTTTATTTCTGTTAAGAACTTTATCCTTGAGTGTGATTATTTCAGTAACTGCTACTTTGCTTTTGCTCTGATCACCCAATAAATATGTAAGAATAAAGTTACAAATGAAAGTGCTATTTTTTGGATAACTTTGCTGCCCTTATTTCCTAGGGATATGTATACTCCCAACACATATCAATTCATTAAATTGGACAGCTGGCAAAGATGTTCAATGATTCATCAATTTACAGAACTCAATGAATTCACTAACAATTAATTTGTTTTATTGTAACATACAGTACCAGTGCCAAGAGTGTGTAAAGCTGTCATCAAGGCAAAGGGTGGCTACTTTGAAGAATCTCAAATATAACATATACAGTGGGGAAAAAAAGTCAGCCACCAATTGTGCAAGTTCTCCCACTTAAAAATATGAGAGAGGCCTGTAATTTTCATCATAGGTACACGTCAACTATGACAGACAAAATTAGAAAAAAAATCCAGAAAATCACATTGTAGGATTTTTAATGAATTTATTTGCAAATTATGGTGGAAAATAAGTATTTGGTCAATAACAAAAGTTTCTCAATACTTTGTTATATACCCTTTGTTGGCAATGACACAGGTCAAACGTTTTCTGTAAGTCTTCACAAGGTTTTCACACACTGTTGCTGGTATTTTGGCCCATTCCTCCATGCAGATCTCCTCTAGAGTAGTGATGTTTTTGGGGCTGTCGCTGGGCAACACGGACTTTCAACTTCCTCCAAAGATTTTCTATGGGGTTGAGATCTGGAGACTGGCTAGGCCACTCCAGGACCTTGAAATGCTTCTTACGAAGCCACTCCTTCGTTGCCCGGGCGGGGTGTTTGGGATCATTGTCATGCTGAAAGACCCAGCCACGTTTCATCTTCAATGCCCTTGCTGATGGAAGGAGGTTTTCACTCAAAATCTCACGATACATGGCCCCATTCATTCTTTCCTTTACACAGATCAGTCGTCCTGGTCCCTTTGCAGAAAAACAGCCCCAAAGCATGATGTTTCCACCCCCATACTTCACAGTAGGTATGGTGTTCTTTGGATGCAACTCAGCATTCTTTGTCCTCCAAACACGACGAGTTGAGTTTTTACCAAAAAGTTCTATTTTGGTTTCATCTGACCATATGACATTCTCCCAATCCTCTTCTGGATCATCCAAATGCACTCTAGCAAACTTCAGACGGGCCTGGACATGTACTGGCTTAAGCAGGGGGACACGTCTGGCACTGCAGGATTTGAGTCCCTGGCGGCGTAGTGTGTTACTGATGGTAGGCTTTGTTACTTTGGTCCCAGCTCTCTGCAGGTCATTCACTAGGTCCCCCCGTGTGGTTCTGGGATTTTTGCTCACCGTTCTTGTGATCATTTTGACCCCACGGGGTGAGATCTTGCGTGGAGCCCCAGATCGAGGGAGATTATCAGTGGTCTTGTATGTCTTCCATTTCCTAATAATTGCTCCCACAGTTGATTTCTTCAAACCAAGCTGCTAACCTATTGCAGATTCAGTCTTCCCAGCCTGGTGCAGGTCTACAATTTTGTTTCTGGTGTCCTTTGACAGCTCTTTGGTCTTGGCCATAGTGGAGTTTGGAGTGTGACTGTTTGAGGTTGTGAACAGGTGTCTTTTATACTGATAACAAGTTCAAACAGGTGCCATTAATACAGGTAACGAGTGGAGGACAGAGGAGCCTCTTAAAGAAGAAGTTACAGGTCTGTGAGAGCCAGAAATCTTGCTTGTTTGTAGGTGACCAAATACTTATTTTCCACCATAATTTGCAAATAAATTCATAAAAAATCCTACAATGTGATTTTCTGGAGAAAAAAATTCTCAATTTGTCTGTCATAGTTGACGTTTACAGGCCTCTCATCTTTTTAAGTGGGAGAACTTGCACAATTGGTGGCTGACTAAATACTTTTTTCCCCCACTGTATTTGGATTTGTTTAACACTTTTTTGGTTACTACATGATTCCATATGTGTTATTTCATAGTTTTGATGTCTTCACTATTATTCTACAACGTAGAAAATAGTACAAATAAAGAAAAACCCTGGAATGAGTAGGTGTGTCCAAACTTTTGACTGGTACTGTACTTAAGTATCAAAAGTAAATGTAATTGCTAAAATATACTTAAGTATCAAATGTAAAAGTATAAGTCACTTCAAATTCCTTATATTAAGCCAACCAGAAGGCACCATTTTCTTGTTTTTTAAATTTACGGATAGCCAGGGGCACACTCCAACACTCAGACATCATTTACAAACAAAGCATGTGTTTAGTGAGTCCACTAGATCAGAGGCAGTAGGGATGGCCAGGGATGTTCTCTTGATAAGTGTGTGAATTATACACATTTCCTGTCCTTCTAAGCATTGAAAATGTAAAGAGTACAGGGAAAATGAATGGAGTAAAAACTACATTATTTTCTTTAGGAATGTAGTGAAGTAAAAGTAAAAGTAGTCAAAAACATAAATAGTAAAGTAAAGTACGGATACCCCAAAAAACTACTGAAGTAGTACTTTAAAGTATTTTTACTTAAGTACTTTACACAACTGGAGGTGAGTGACCTCTGAACTTTCTCACTGACTGCCACACTGAAAGCAGTGTGTAGGTCACACTGTATTCTTTTGTAATTTGCATTCAATTTAGCTGATAGTCCTTGCTCATCCAACAGGACATGTGTTACACACAGGTTTATCAGCATTAGAGACAACGACTATAGAAAGTACAGTACTTTGCTTCCTGTGGAGCATAATGCAGCAACAAGCCCTTGCATTGCCTGATGGTCCTTCGCAAAAAATTTTTAGCTTCCCCCCAAGACAGGCTAATGGTCTTTAATCCTTTGTGGTTGAATCAGAATTGCGGTTAAAGTTGAAAAGATATCAACACCATGTTTTCCTGACACATTTGGTAAAGACCAGTTAAAGGTAGGCTCAACAAAGTATTCCATTCAGAAACCAGATCATACAGACATAGCATTACTTTAATTTATACATTTATTCTTACAAATGTATGGGGTGATCACATCAGGGCAAAAGCAAAGTAGCAGTTACTGAAATGATCACACTCGAGGATAAAGTTCTTAACAGAAAGAGCATAGAAAATACACAAGACATGAAATAATAAATTATATTTAATTCACACCAGCTGACACAACTGTAACTCTTGTGATTGCCATAGCAACATAGTTGATTGGGATTTGTTTCAGTGCAGCTCATACAAAAACATTAGACAGTAAAAACAATATCACAAAATAAAATACAAAAAAACATCCATAAAAGCATTCATATTTGATGATCGAGGGCCTCTGTACATACTAGTGACAAGTTGGAGGAAGCTACTAGACTATTGAGACGCAAGCACAGTGTTGGTCCTTAAGGTGAGGAGGTGTTGAAGGTGCCTCCCGGGGGTCGGCGGGAGGCGAAGGGAGAGAAGTCCTTGCGGGCGAACATGAAGACGTTGCTCGGTTTTCGTATTAACAGGAACTGCAAGAAGTCAGCCATCATGGCGTGGAGTTCCGGGTGCTGCCACAGGTACGAGGCATGCTCCGCATTCAACTCCTCCTGTAACACACACACGTCAGTCAGGTCATGTTGGAAACTTGGTTGGTGGTTTAAGGGTAAGGGGCTCCTCCCACACCAGACGCCTCTTCTCAAACACTGGCTTATCATCCCTCAACTCTGACACACAGCACAAAAACATGTAAATAGGGGAACATTCCTAATAGTGTGTGTGTGTGTGTGTGTGTATGTGTGTACCTGTGTGTATTTGGAGCGGGAGCAGCAGGGGCCTCATGTTGACATGAGAGCCCACCTGCACTCAGCTAACCAGGTGCCTAAACAGGAACAGGATATGACATCACACAGGGAGAAAGAGATGGTGGGAGCAGTGGTGCACTGTATGTCACAGGTTCCTTTGGTGTAGGCCGGGTTACTGTAAAAGCACTTTGTGACAACTGCTGATGTAAAAAAAAATTGCTTGATTGATTAAGTAGAAGTGATGTCCACTTACCCGTCAGGTAGGAAGTAGCAATGCCAACACTGCCAAGTGGCTGGGATGTCCTCCACTGAGTCCACCCTCCTCTCCTCTTCACCCCAAACACCTCCACTACTTCCACTCCCACCGTCTGCTGTCCGCCGTCTGCACCCCAGCTCCCTCTGACCACACATTTGGGCGGAAGTGTCTGGGAACGAGATTAAATCAAACACAACTGACAGCACACATCAACTTCATAGAACAGTGAACACACTCTTATCTCTCACAAAAAACACACACTTTTGTGAGTATTATGAGTAGGACAAAAACAACGGAGACACACATGCACGCACAAACATTATGTGGAGGTTGAGATGTGTGTGTCCTGGTAAAAGGGGAGGAAGGTCATGTTTTTCAAGATGTTCTTCCTCAGAGGGAGCAGAAGCAGCAGGCTAGAGCCCTCACTCACTAACCCCTTCAGAGAGGACAGAGGGTACGACACAGTCTGCATCCTCACTTCCTACACACACACACACACACACACACACACACACACACGCACACACGCACACACAGGATAGAGCCTTCAGATACATACCCTCTAACAGAGCACATCGGGAAACACTCACTCTGCCCCCTTACCTCACACATACACACACCACACAGACACATGCACACACACACACCCAAACAAATAAACAGAAATACTTCTCATAAGATTCTTGGTGCAGACTTTAAGCCTTTCTATGTGGATATGATGACCGTGTGTGTGTGTACTCATCCATTCCTGTGTGTGTGTTCCCTGTAGGAAGTGGTCTAACTGCTGCAGCAGCTCCATGTCTATGGATGTTCTTCTCTACTGAACATGTGTAGGATGTGATTGTAAGGGACTGTAATCCTGCATCCAGCGTCTCTATGGAGAATAAAGATTCTACACACAGAGTCAAATACAAAGTCAATTTAGTTAATCGCACATAACACACTGTCCCTGTCCCTCTAAACAAAGAGGGAAATATGTAATTACATTCTAGTACAGTGGTTTTCAACTCTTACCCTATGAGGTCCAGAGCCTGCTGGTTCTGTTCTACCTGATAATTAATTGCACCCACCTGGTGTCTCAGGTCCAAATCAGTCCCTGATTAGAAAGGAACAATGAAAAAAGGCAGTGGAACTGGCTTCCAGGTCCAGAGTATAGTTTGAGCGCTCTATTATATACAAAGCCATACCATGCAAGGCAGGGAATGGCAGAAGTGTTGTGCCTGCCTATATGTGCAGGTGTAGTGGTGGCCATACGCAGGAATACGCAGTATGGCCACCTATTTCTCTACAGATAAACGCACCTATACTCACTAGTTACCATTGAGAATTATTGAAAGATTGAACTACCCATCTTAATTCCTTTCATCTCTGCCATTATTAGGTGGAGGGAATGACCACCTATAGATAGCTACCTACACCATATTGACAATTGTTGATAATTAAAGCTGCAACATGTAACTTTCTGAGCGACCCAACAAAATTCACATAAAAATGTGAGTTATAGATCTGTCATTTTCATTGAAAGCATCATCCCTGTGCCCAAGAAAGGGAAAGTAACTGAACTAAATGACTAGTAGCACTCACTTCCATCATCATGAAGTGCTTCGAGAGGCTAGTCAAAGACCATATCACCTCCTCCCTCCCCGACACACTCAACCATCTCCAATTCACCTACCGCCCTGACAGATACACGGATGACACAATCGCCATTGCACTGCATACTGCCCTCACCCACCTGGACAAAAGGAATGCGTATATGAGGATGCTGTTCATCGACTACAGCTCGGCCTTCAATACCATAGTGCCCTCTAAGCTCATTACAAAGTTCACGGCCCTGGGTCTGAACTCCTCTCTATGCAACTGGGTCCTGGACTTCCTGACGGGCCGCCCCCAGGTGGTGAAGGTAGGCAACATTACCTCGTCCACACTGATCCTCAACACGGGGGCCCCACAAGGGTGCGTCCTCAGTCCCCTCCTGTAGTCCCTGTATACCCACAACTGCGTGGACTTACACAGTTCCAACATTAAGTTTGCTGACGGCACGACAGTAGTAGTAGGCCTGATCACCAACAACGGCCTACAGGGAGGAGGTAGGCACTCTGACGGCGTGGTGCCAGGTAAACAACCTCTCCCTGAAAGTTAGCAAAACAAAGGAGCTGATTGTTTACTTCAGCAGGAACCAGGCTGTACACGCCCCCATCCTCATCAACGGGGACCGCCATGGAGATGGTCAATAACTTCAAATTCCTTTGTCGTACACATCTTAGAGAAGCTGAAATGGTCTAACCACACGGACACCATAGTGAAGAAGGCACCACCGCTGCCTCTTCAGAGGGTGATGCGTGCAGCCGAACACACCATTGGGTGCACACTGTCTGCCCTACGAGACAGACCAACAGTTTCTACCCTCAGACCATCAGGCTGCTGAATAGCCACCACTAGTCAGCTATCTGCTCCCCCCTCCCCCTGCCACTCCCCCTATGGATACCCCCTCCCTCGCTACCCCCCATGGACATTTCCCCCCCATCCTCACTTACCTTACCTGCTGCTCACCGTATGGACATCCCACCCCCTCAACAGTCTTTACTCTGCCTCCACACGCCTAAGATTTTCACTGTACCCTGAAATCACACCTGCAACCCTGTACATGTGACTATTAAACAATCAAGTCTAAGAAGCGGTGGATCTGTTCTATGTGCGCTATTTCTATGCTTCCTGTTTTTAAGTTGAGTTTTTGCTTCTTTTACTAACGGTTTTGTACACCAGCTTCAAACAGCTGAAAATACAATATTTTTGGTTATGGAAAATATATTTCACAGGAGTTTAGATGGTACACTGATTCTCTACACTATACTTGCTTGTTTTGTCACATAAACGGAAATTAGGCGAACTATTAGAATTTTAGCAACCAGGAAATGGCGGAGCATTTCTGCTTAGTGCATCTTTAATTCATACTCACCTGATGGCAGAGCAAGGGTGATGGTCAAAACTTGGTATGTCAAGCCGTGTTAGCTGGGGCTGGATAGTCTTGAACGATCCTTGTACAGTGTACAGATAAACAGACACGCACACACACCTGTTTGGTATGATAGCTAGCTAGCTTTAGCCTTTAGCTCGATGCTTGGTGGCTTTTAATATAAACTCCCTGTCTTGTCTGTCAGTAAAGTCACCAAGCATTGAAGGAAGGCAGTTAACTAGTTAACTAACTAACATTCCTTGTTAGTGGCACTTATTTATAACTAACCTGGCGAAAGCTAGCTAGCTGGAGCGATGGTCAAGTAGCATCAGAGAGAGTCACACAGCTTTTACTTTAAAAAGAGCTAGCACACCTATCCTGTTGCAGCCCCTCCTCTCTACACCCACACCGTCACTGTTCATTAATTCAAATCTTGTGGACGACATAAGAAAAATTTGTAAGGATATTGATTAAACGAACCGTACACTGATCAAATACTTAACTTTTAAGTACTTTAATACACATATACAGTAAGTGAATTGGTCCCAATACTTTTGGTCCCCTAAAATGGATGAAAATACATGTACACTCAAATTAAAGTCCTCAGACAATTTAATTTCATAATACATTTTATTTTCCAAAGACATGGCTGATTAGGCTCACGTGATAACATAATATTTTAGATTTCAGTTCGTTCCTCATTGACATCAAGAGTATATGACACATTAGTGCAACTCTGATAAAAACAAAAGTTTACTGAACAACAATAAACGAATGAACCATTTACATCTTAAAATGATACAAGGCCACGACCATATTCACAATGTGATATATGTAACTGTAGAATATATCCTTTATGGGTAACACATTATTAAATGGGTATACATGAGAATTTATGACATCCGACATCAATGCTTATAGACACCTTCATGAGCGTTGAATTTACACCTGCATTCAGGATTCTTCTCCAAACTTTTCACTGATTATCTCGTGTAAGGCTAAGGATATGTTTCTGTGAAAGTTACAAAGAAACGATGACTATACAGACCATTCACCCATTTACTGTTTGATATACACTGAGTGTACAAAACATTAGGAACACCTGCTCTTTCCATGACATAGCTTTCACCTGGATTCACCTGGTCACTCTATGATCCCTTATTGATGTCACTTGTTAAATCCACTTCAATCAGTGTAGATGAAGGGGAGGAGACAGGTTAAAGGATTTTTAAGCCTTGAGACATGGACTGTGTATGTGTGCCATTCAGAGGGTGAATGGGATAGACAAAAGATTGAAGTGCCTTTGAACGGGGTATGGTAGTAGGTGCCAGGCCCACCGGTTTGAGTATGTCAAGAACTGCTGCTCTGCTGGGTTTTTCATGCTCAACAGTTTCCCGTGTTTGTATCAAGAATGGTCCACCACCCAAAGGACATCCAGCCAACTTGACACAACTGTGGGAAGCACTGGAGTCAACATGGGCCAGCATCCCTGTGGAATGCTTTCGACACCTTGTAGAGTCCATGCCCCGACGAATTGAGGCTGTTCTGAGAGCAAAAGCGGGTGCAACTCAATATTAGGAAGGTGTTCTTAATGTTTTGTACACTCAGTGTATACAGTAGCTGATAACATCTGAAATTGTCAGGATATTACCATCTTATTGTATATAAGTGCAATTGTTTTGTTATAGAGTATAGGCCTACTTCATGTTTCATACTTAAGAGACAAACATGCACCACAAAATGTGTGACACCAAGCAAGAGGCTTTCAGAGAGCTGGATATGGAGCCCAGGGGTGTATTAATTATGCAGATAATTTTTTGTGGGGGCTGAGAGTTTCCTTTTGCGAGGGTGGAGACTTCGCAAACTGGAACTCCCAATTTCTAACAGGTGTGGACCCAGAACTTAATCACGCAGCTGACCAAATTAGCAAGATTTTACTTCTGGGTTAACTGAGATTAGACTGCTCTAAGGAGTGACTACAATCCACACAGTCACTGCCAAGAAACGCTTATGTTAGCATTTTCAAACTAAAACGTTATTTTGATCTGCATAAAGTGTCTGAAGTTTCACATCACAACAATGTGACTGTTTTGGAATAAAATGGTCAGTGTACAAAACATTAATAGACTGACCAGATGAATCCAGGTGAAAGCTTTGATCCCTTATCCAGGTGAAAGCTTTGATCCCACGGGGGGCCAGTATAAAAAAATAAATAAAAATGTATTCACTAACTGTAAGTCGCTCTGGATAAGAGCGTCTGCTAAATGACTAAAATGTAAAATGTAAATGTTATTGATGTCACTTTTTAAAACCCCCCGCCCCTCCACATGCACAGAGCAGTCGAAGTTTAAGCACCACCTTCGCCCAATCCTGTTACATACAAATAATCAGCGACGAAAACCCAAACAATGGACCTACTGCTGCTCTTTATCCTGTACATTCCATCCCGTCACAACCGATTCTTCGGTTTAGGTGCAGAATCTGTCCAGGAGAGATTAAGATCAGTCCATAGACCGCTTAGGATATCTCAGTACATTATTTTGCTGAACCCTCTCATTACGTATAAATTAAAGATTTACTACTTTTAAAGGCCCAGTAAAGGTGGCGCCAAACAAAGTAATGTGTGAAAATAGTCTGCGGTTAAAAGACTGAAGCACTTGAAGCATTTAAAGGTTATACATGTAACATTTCTACCTGCAAATCATACATGTAACATTTCTACCTCAGTCACATATCAGTAGTAATGAAGGAATACAAATCTGCTCGAGGAAAACTGGGCGGTCCGGCCAGCTGTTGTGTGTAGGCTACATCTCCCTGTTTTATGATTAGTTTGCATTTGCGAGGTTGACAACATCAGTAAAACATTCATATTACAACGCTTCGTCAAGTCCTTGCAACAGTTTTATTTACATCCTGTGTGGTCTGCTTATTCTATAACCATTGATATGTTCTAGGCTATTTTGAGACCTTAAGGAGCATCAGGTACTGCTGGAATGTCTACCAATGGCATGTCCATCCTTTTGTGAGAAATTACAAACTGGTCACTCAAAACATTTATAAAGTATTTATAAAGTATAAATAGCCCACATTTTAGATGATGCAATACAAAAAGACTTAACTAATTATTAGTAAATGGTTGATAAGGACCTACAGTATATTAAACATAATATGGATGGCATATTGATTAAAGAATTATGAATAAACGATTTACTAATTATAAAAGCTTTATACCACAGCATTATTGAATACTCATTTCTGATTGGCTAGAAGGTCATTCTAGA
>NC_139988.1:66847693-66946684 GCF_964263955.1 Coregonus lavaretus | reverse complement strand
CAGCGATGCTCCCCATCCAACCTGACAGAGCTTGAGAGGATCTGCAGAGAATAAATGGGATAAACTCCCCAAATACAGGTGTGCCAAGAATGTAGATTCATACCCAAGAAGACTTGAGGTTGTAATCGCTGCCAAAGGCGCTTCAACAAAGTACTGAGTAAAGGGTCTGAATGCTTATGTAAATGTGATATTTCATTATTTATTTTTATATATACAAAAAAATCAGTCTAAAAAGCTGTAGTTTGTCTTTATCTTTTAGCTGTTCATGTTGTTTTCTGTTTAGTTCATCTATCTCCTTTAGTAGTGTTTCCTTATGTTCAACTTCCTGTTTGCTCTTTTCTAGGACACAGTCTCTTTTCTGCAGTTGAACTCTGCACTTCTGTAGTTCTTTTTCCAGTGCCTCAACTTGCTTCTTACTATTCTCCAGCTCACTAGCAGTGCTTATGTCATCCAGTTTTGTGTCTTTGTCCCGAAGCTGTTTGAATTTCTCATTCAGTTGTTTTGTGGCATCAAATACAGTAAAAAACTAACATTTAACTAGCAACCATTACTCTAAGACTATCAGACTCTGACTAATAAAACATTTAGGTGAAATCTGTGCTCCATATTTGCATACTGTATAGGTGATATGAAACATTTGAATGGGTCAATAAAAATACATTACAAAAGTATGCATGGGGAGTATGAGAGAAATGTACCCTTAGACATGTAGGTTGTTGGTAGGGTAAATTACCTTTGGCTGTATGTTTAGACTCCTCCAAATCGTAGCGACTGCTTCTTTATTGCGAGGACAGTCCAGTAGTCCATGGTTCTCATGGAACAGACAGTCCACTGTTAGTATATCATGTCTGGTCACCAGTATGCTACTGTTAGGTACTGTGCAGTCTGGGTTGAAGGAATGATGCAGCACCACCAAAACAACACGTTTACCAGCTGTTTAGAAAGTGACAATAAAATGTTTAGCATGAGAAAAAGCTAACAAATAAAGCATTCAGATAATTAGCCTCTTGCTAGATACATAGGTCAACACTGACATGGATTTGATATAAAACATTTCAGATCTGCAGTATATGTCAATAACTTTGCTTCTTACTTGGTATCTCCTGCAGTGCTGCTTCAATATCAGTCCCAGCACGACTGACGATAGGACAGAAAGTCATAATGACATCACTCTCCTCCAGGGTCCTCACTTCAGTAAAGTCTCGTTGCATGGTGAGTTGTTTCAAAAAGTCCTTATGAGAAGCCAAGGTATTGCCACTAACAACAGTGAAGAATTTTTTCATCCTTGGATTACCTGCAACAGGATATTAAAGATGGAACCTGTATTGTTAATTCCATGACCTTGATCATTAGTGCAGCTGGTTTATGTAAAAAAGGTGGCGTATCAGCTCGGCTACTTTTTGTAACAACATACAACTTTATAACTGACATATTTTGATGAAATGTTAGACCACACATCGACCTTCATATGATGGGCACACTTACAGATATTTTGCTCACATTCTAAGTGTAAGCACTGCAAAAGCTCACTATGAAGGAGTTTTTGATCAAGTACATTTAAGCAAGAAAAAACCCCAATGGCATCTGAGAAAGTAACATGTTGATTTACAATGAACACTGGACTCTGCCATTTTGCCTGTATAAAAAAAAGTTTGAAATCATTACTACACACATCATTAGGTTACTTAGTAGTAGTATTTTTGTTATATTTTCTCCTTCCCAGTAAAAATTGTCTGTATTTAAATTGGAATGTTGTGTTTATTTTTGGAAATTGAAAGTAATACTTCTTGGGCTCTATTTTATGCATGCTCATTTGCAATTTCGACCTGTTAAAGCTGTCACTCTTCTGTTTTCAAACCCTAGCGCCAGGATTGGTAATTTACCTGTTTTATATGAGCTTGCTTGCGCTGAGGTGTGAGGGGTGGAAATATCTGACGTGTGTCCTTAAAAACGCTTGCATATGGAACAAGAGGGATGTGCTTTTTGTACCAGTAAAGCTTGTATTTAGAAACATAAAAAACTAAATGTTTTTGATAAAACATTTATTAAAAAACCAAGCATAGCCTCCACTCCTCTCAATAAAGGTGCTTTTTTTTGGTCCTGCCCAATGCATTCGCCAAGTAGTCAAGACTATCATAAAGGGTTTGGCACATCAGACCACTTTCAAATAAATCTTTATTAAAAGATCAAGTTTGGGGCCATCCTATTTTCATCTATCTAGGCTAATCTACATTATTTTAGCCAGATCCTGTTATTATTTTGAATGTGCGTAAAAACTCCTCCATGTAGGCTATTTGCTCATCATGGAAGAAGAGATGAGATGATCCGGTGACACTCATATTTAAAAACAATTATGTTATTTTCCTGTAAGAATTGCTTGTATTCCATTTCGATTGAGCCCTTGTAGGCTACCCTTACCCTACTATAACGAAAGCTAGATTCAAAAGCAATGCGTCTGGTGTCTTTCTTATCCTGGCCATCCATTAGCCAAGTAGCCTATCCATAAAAGGTTTCTAAATGGTCTACTCGTGAGGCTTTTGTATTACTCACAATTCACACACTGTAGGCCTACCTGCAGTGCATAGGATACTCCATTCGGCTTGTATCCATCCCCATTTCAAAAGAGCACCTCTTGTCCGGTTACCAAAGACACACTCCTCCAAACATATTGAAATTATTCAGTCTTATAACACCATATCATCGGTAGGCTATATCTAGCCCATTCATAGACGCTAACTACCTTTAGCGCCTATTGACAATAGTATCCTCTGGTCGGGGTAGTTTTGTTAAAGGACTGGTTGCACGCACGATATACTGCACACTCAACAAAAACATAAACGCAACATGTAAAGTGTTGGTCCCATGTTTCATGAGCTGAAATAAAAGATCCCTGAAATGTTACATATGCCCAGAAAGCTTATTTCTCTCAAAGTTTGAGCACACATTTTTAAAGATCCCTGTTAGGGAGCATTTCTGCTTTGCCAAGATAATCCATCCACCTGACAGGTGTGGTACAGTGGGGAGAACAAGTATTTCATACACTGCCGATTTTACAGGTTTTCCTACTTACAAAGCATGTAGAGGTCTGTCATTTTTATCATAGCTACACTTCAACTGTGAGAGACGGAATCTAAAACAAAAATCCAGAAAATCACATTGTATGATTTTTAAGTAATTAATTTGCATTTTATTGCATGACATAAGTATTTGATCACCTACCAACCAGTAAGAATTACGGCTCTCACAGACCTGTTCGTTTTTCTTTAAGAGGCCCTCCTGTTCTTCACTCATTACCTGTATTAACTGCACCTGTTCGAACTCGTTACCTGTATAAAAGATACCTGTCCACACACTCAATCAAACAGACTCCAACCTCTCCACAATGGCCAAGACCAGAGAGCTGTGTAAGGACATCAGGGATACAATTGTAGACCTGCACAAGGTTGGGATGGGCTACTGGACAATAGGCAAGCAGCTTGGTGAGAAGGCAACAACTGTTGGTGCAATTATTAGAAAATGGAAAAGTTCAAGATGACGGTCAATCACCCTCGGTCTGGGGCTCCATGCAAGATCTCACCTCGTGGGGCATCAATGATCATGAGGAAGGTGAGGGATGAGCCCAGAACTACACGGCAGGACCTGGTCAATGACCTGAAGAGAGCTGGGACCACAGTCTCAAAGAAAACCATTAGTAACACACTACGCCGTCATGGATTAAAATCCTGCAGCGCACACAAGGTCCCCCTGCTCAAGCCAGCGCATGTCCAGGCCCGTCTGAAGTTTGCCAATGACCATCTGGATGATCCAGAGGAGGAATGGGAGAAGGTCTTGTGGTCTGATGAGACAAAAATTGAGCTTTTTGGTCTAAACTCCACTCGCCGTGTTTGGAGGAAGAAGAAGGATGAGTACAACCCCAAGAACACCATCCCAACCGTGAAGCATGGAGGTGGAAACATAATTCTTTTGGGATGCTTTTCTGCAAAGGGGACAGGACGACTGCACCGTATTGAGGGGAGGATGGATGGGGCCATGTATTGCGAGATCTTGGCCAACAACCTCCTTCCCTCAGTAAGAGCATTGAAGATGGGTCGTGGCTGGGTCTTCCAGCATGACAACGACCCGAAACACACAGCCAGGGCAACTAAGGAGTGGCTCCGTAAGAAGCATCTCAAGATCCTGGAGTGGCCTAGCCAGTCTCCAGACCTGAACCCAATAGAAAATCTTTGGAGGGAGCTGAAAGTCCGTATTGCCCAGCGACAGCACCGACACCTGAAGGATCTGGAGAAGGTCTGTATGGAGGAGTGGGCCAAAATCCCTGCTGCAGTGTGTGCAAACCTGGTCAAGACCTACAGGAAACATATGATCTCTGTAATTGCAAACAAAGGTTTCTGTACCAAATATTAAGTTCTGCTTTTCTGACGTATCAAATACTTATGTCATGCAATAAAATGCAAATTAATTACTTAAAAATCATACAATGTGATTTTCTAAATTTTTGTTTTAGATTCCGTCTCTCACAGTTGAAGTGTACCTATGATAAAAATTACAGACCTCTACATGCTTTGTAAGTAGGAAAACCTGCAAAATCGGTAGTGTATCAAATACTTGTTCTCCCCACTGTATATCATGAAGCTGATTAAACAGCATGCTCATTACACCGTACTTTCTACAAAGTTACAGAAAGCTAAACCAACAACTACACAAACTGAAATTGCATACATTGTAAACGAAGGTCCAACGAAGAAAAACTTAGCTAGCTAGATAGCATTGATTTGTTAGGCTTCATCTATTACTATAGGCCTATGTGTGAAATTAGTTTTGATATAGTTTAGGTGTAGTTTCGATGGGCCATTGTCAGATGGCAGTAAACTGTTGGGTTGGGGAAAAGAGGAATGGGGAAAATTGACTTGCCCTCCCTCCTAAAACTGCTTATAACACAAACTATGTTGGTGATATCAAGATTCTAACAACAACGGTGAGTTGAATAGACTTATTTAGGAAAAGACAAAGACGGGGGTGACATGACTTAAAAAATGGCAGAGTAATTAAAATGTTTAATTCATATGAAATCAAAAATGACAGTCTCTGCACTTGTTTGGAAAAAATCACTGAGATTTATAGATCAGACTCACCAGTCATCTTGCTTCTCCCTTCAGTCATCAGATCCTGTACCTGATGTTATGAGATGACAAAGGACATGCAAATTCTGTGTTGGGACATTAGGCGAAAATGCAAGGCAGCTGAGTTGATACTACATGTATGACATGGGGCGGCAGGTAGCTTAGTGGTTAAGAGCGTTGTGCCAGTAACCGAAAGGTCGCTGGTTCTAATCCCTAAGCCGACTAGGTGAAAAATCTGTCGATGTGCCCTTGAGCAAGGCACTTAAGTCGCTCTGGATAAGAGCGTCTGCTAAATGACTATAAATGTAAAAATGTAAAATGTATTAAATTAAATAAAATAAATTCTACACACAATCTACACACAATGCCACATAATGGCGAAGCAAAAACAGGTTTTTAGAAATTGTTGCTAATTTATAAAATATAAAAACAGATAAAAAACAGCGGTTTGATTTTCTCATTCAGTTGTATTGTGTCATCAAATACAGTAAAAAAAACGAACATTTAACTAGCAAACATTACTCTAAGACTATCAGAAACCAACTAGTAAAATGTTTTTGGGAAATCAGTTCTTCTCCATATTTGTATACTGTATAGGTGATATGAAACATTTGAATGGGTCAATAAAAAAACATTACAAAAGTATGCATGGGGAGTATGAGAGAAATGTACCCTTAGGTTGTTGGTAGGGTAAATTACCTTTGGCTGTTTGTTTGGACTCCAAAACATACGCTTTTCTTTATTCTGAGGAATGTCCAGTAGTCTCTGCATGTCATGGAACAGACAGTCCATTGTTAGTATATCATGTCTGGTCTAGTACAGCGCATTGGGAAAGTATTCAGACCCCTTTACCTTTTTCACATTTTGTTAAGTTACAGCCTTATTCTAAAATTGATTAAATAAACCATTTTCCTCGTCAATCTGCACACAATGCCCAATAATGACAAAGCAAAAACAGGTTTTAGACATTTTTGCTCATTTATAACAAATAAAAAACATAAATACCTTATTTACATAAGTATTCAGACCCTTTGCTATGAGACTCGAAATTGAGCTCAGGTGCATCCTGTTTCCAATGATAATCCTTGAGATGTTTCTACAACTTCATTGGAGTCCACCTGTGGTACATTCAATTGATTGGACATGATTTGGAAAGGCACACACTCGTCTATATAAGGTCCCACAGTTGACAGTGCATGTCAGAGCAAAAACCAAGCCATGAGGTCGAAGGAATTGTCCATAGAGCTCTGAGGCAGGATTGTGTCGAGGCACAGATCTGGGGAAGGGTACCAACAAATATTTTGCAGTATTGAAGGTCCCCAAGAACACAGTAGCCTCCATCATTCTTAAATGGAAGATGATTGGAACCACCAAGACTCTTCCAAGAGCTGGCCGCCCGTCCAAACTGAGCAATTGGGAGAAAAGGGCCTTGGTCAGAGAGGTGAACAAAAACCCGATGGTCACTCTGACAGAGCTCCAGGGTTCCTCTGTGGAGATGGGAGAACCTTCCAGAAGGAGAACCATCAATGCAGCACTCCACCAATGAGGCCATTATGGTAGAGTGGCCAGACGGAAGCATCTCCTCAATAAGAGGCACATGACTGACCGTGAGGATCAAGAGAAAGATGAACAGAGCAGAGTACAGAGAGATCCTTGATCAAAACCTGCTTTAGCACGCTCAGGACCTCAGACTGGGGTGAAGGTTCACCTTCCAACAGGACAACGACCATAAGCACACAGCCAAGACAACGCAGGAGTGGCTTCGGGACATGTCTCTGAATGTCCTTGAGTGGCCCAGCCAGAGCCCGGACTTGGGACTTGAACCCGATCGAACATCTCTGGAAAGACCTGAAAATAGCTGTGCAGCGATGCTCCCCATCCAACCTGACAGAGCTTGAGAGGATCTGCAGAGAAGAAATGGGATAAACTCCCCAAATACAGGTGTGCCAAGAATGTAGATTCATACCCAAGAAGACTTGAGGTTGTAATCGCTGCCAAAGGCGCTTCAACAAAGTACTGAGTAAAGGGTCTGAATGCTTATGTAAATGTGATATTTCATTATTTATTTTTATATACATTTTTTTTTAAATCTAAAAACCTGTAGTTTGTCTTTATCTTTTAGCTGTTCATGTTGTTTTCTGTTTAGTTCATCTATCTCCTTTAGTAGTGTTTCCTTATGTTCAACTTCCTGTTTGCTCTTTTCTAGGTCACAGTCTCTTTTCTGCAGTTGAACTCTGCACTTCTGTAGTTCTTTTTCCAGTGCCTCAACTTGCTTCTTACTATTCTCCAGCTCACTAGCAGTGCTTATGTCATCCAGTTTTGTGTCTTTGTCCCGAAGCTGTTTGAATTTCTCATTCAGGTGTTTTGTGGCATCAAATACAGTAAAAAACTCACATTTAACTAGCAACCATTACTCTAAGACTATCAGACTCTGACTAATAAAACATTTAGGTGAAATCTGTGCTCCATATTTGTATACTGTATAGGTGATATGAAACATTTGAATGGGTCAATAAAAAAACATTGCAAAAGTATGCATGGGGAGTATGAGAGAAATGTACCCTCAGTACATGTAGGTTGTTGGTAGGGTAAATTACCTTTGGCTGTATGTTTAGACTCCTCCAAATCGTAGCGACTGCTTCTTTATTGCGAGGACAGTCCAGTAGTCCATGGTTCTCATGGAACAGACAGTCCACTGTTAGTATATCATGTCTGGTCACCAGTATGCTACTGTTAGGTACTGTGCAGTCTGGGTTGAAGGAATGATGCAGCACCACCAAAACAACACGTTTACCAGCTGTTTAGAAAGTGACAATAAAATGTTTAGCATGAGAAAAAGCTAACAAATAAAGCATTCAGATAATTAGCCTCTTGCTAGATACATAGGTCAACACTGACATGGATTTGATATAAAACATTTCAGATCTGCAGTATATGTCAATAACTTTGCTTCTTACTTGGTATCTCCTGCAGTGCTGCTTCAATATCAGTCCCAGCACGACTGACGATAGGACAGAAAGTCATAATGACATCACTCTCCTCCAGGGTCCTCACTTCAGTAAAGTCTCGTTGCATGGTGAGTTGTTTCAAAAACTCCTTATGAGAAGCCAAGGTATTGCCTCTGACAACAGTGAAGAATTTTCTCATCCTTTGATTACCTGCAACAGGATATTAAAGAAGGAACCTTTATTGTTAATTCCATGACCTTGATCATTAGTGCAGCTGGTTTATGTAAAAAAGGTGGCGTATCAGCTCGGCTACTTTTTGTAACAACATACAACTTTATAACTGACATATTTTGATGAAATGTTAGACCACACATCGACCTTCATATGATGGGCACACTTACAGATATTTTGCTCACATTCTAAGTGTAAGCACTGCAAAAGCTCACTATGAAGGAGTTTTTGATCAAGTACATTTAAGCAAGAAAAAAACCCAATGGCATCTGAGAAAGTAACATGTTGACTTACTATGAAAACTGGACTCTGCCATTTTGCCTGTATAAAAAAAAGTTTGAAATCATTACTACATACATCATTAGGTTACTTAGTAGTATTATTTTTGTTCTATTTTCTCCTTCCCAGTAAAAATTGACTGTATTAAAATTATAATGTTGTGTTTATTTTTGGAAATTGAAAGTAATACTTCTTGGGCTCTATTTTATGCATGCTCATTTGCAATTTCGACCTGTTAATGCTGTCACTCTTCTGTTTTCAAACCCTAGCGCCAGGATTGGTAATTTACCTGTTTTATATGAGCTTGCTTGCGCTGAGGTGTGAGGAGTGGCATTATCTGACGTGTGTCCTTAAAAACGCTTGCATATGGAACAAGAGGGATGTGCTTTTTGTACCAGTAAAGCTCGTATTTAGAAACATAAAAAACTAAATGTTTTTGATAAAACATTTATTAAAAAACCAAGCATAGCCTCCACTCCTCTCAATAAAGGCGTTTTTTTTTGTCCTGCCCAATGCATTCGCCAAGTAGTCAAGACTATCATAAAGGGTTTGGCACATCAGGCCACTTTCAAATAAATCTTTATTAAAAGATCAAGTTTGGGGCCATCCTATTTTCATCTATCTAGGCTAATCTACATTATTTTAGCCAGATCCTGTTATTATTTTGAATGTGCGTAAAAACTCCTCCATGTAGGCTATATGCTCATCATGGAAGAAGAGATGAGATGATCCGGTGACACTCATATTTAAAAACAATTATGTTATTTTCCTGTAAGAATTGCTTGTATTCCGTTTCGATTGAGCCCTTGTAGGCTACCCTTACCCTACTATAACGAAAGCTAGTTTCAACAGCAATGCGTCTGGTGTCTTTCTTATCCTGGCCATCCATTAGCCAAGTAGCCTATCCATAAAAGGTTTCTAAATGGTCTACTCGTGAGGCTTTTGTATTACTCACAATTCACACACTGTAGGCCTACCTGCAGTGCATAGGATACTCCATTCGGCTTGTATCCATCCCCATTTCAAAAGAGCACCTCTTGTCCGGTTACCAAAGACACACTCCTCCAAACATATTGAAATTATTCAGTCTTATAACACCAAATCATCGGTAGGCTATATCTAGCCCATTCATAGACGCTAACTACCTTTAGCGCCTATTGACAATAGTATCCTCTGGTCGGGGTAGTTTTGTTAAAGGACTGGTTGCACGCACGATATACTGCACACTCAACAAAAACATAAACGCAACATGTAAAGTGTTGGTCCCATGTTTCATGAGCTGAAATAAAAGATCCCCGAAATTTTACATATGCCCAGAAAGCTTATTTCTTTCAAAGTTTGAGCACACATTTTTAAAGATCCCTGTTTGGGAGCATTTCTGCTTTGCCAAGATAATCCATCCACCTGACAGGTGTGGTACAGTGGGGAGAACAAGTATTTCATACACTGCCGATTTTACAGGTTTTCCTACTTACGAAGCATGTAGAGGTCTGTCATTTTTATCATAGCTACACTTCAACTGTGAGAGACGGAATCTAAAACAAAAATCCAGAAAATCACATTGTATGATTTTTAAGTAATTAATTTGCATTTTATTGCATGACATAAGTATTTGATCACCTACCAACCAGTAAGAATTCCGGCTCTCACAGACCTGTTCGTTTTTCTTTAAGAAGCCCTCCTGTTCTTCACTCATTACCTGTATTAACTGCACCTGTTCGAACTCGTTACCTGTATAAAAGATACCTGTCCACACACTCAATCAAACAGACTCCAACCTCTCCACAATGGCCAAGACCAGAGAGCTGTGTAAGGACATCAGGGATAAAATTGTAGACCTGCACAAGGTTGGGATGGGCTACAGGACAATAGGCAAGCAGCTTGGTGAGAAGGCAACAACTGTTGGTGCAATTATTAGAAAATGGAAGAAGTTCAAGATGACGGTCAATCACCCTCGGTCTGGGGCTCCATGCAAGATCTCACCTCGTGGGGCATTAATGATCATGAGGAAGGTGAGGGATATGCCCAGAACTACACGGCAGGACCTGGTCAATGACCTGAAGAGAGCTGGGACCACAGTCTCAAAGAAAACCATTAGTAACACACTACGCCGTCATGGATTAAAATCCTGCAGCGCACGCAAGGTCCCCCTGCTCAAGCCAGCGCATGTCCAGGCCCGTCTGAAGTTTGCCAATGACCATCTGGATGATCCAGAGGAGGAATGGGAGAAGGTCTTGTGGTCTGATGAGACAAAAATTGAGCTTTTTGGTCTAAACTCTACTCGCCGTGTTTGGAGGAAGAAGAAGGATGAGTACAACCCCAAGAACACCATCCCAACCGTGAAGCATGGAGGTGGAAACATCATTCTTTGGGGATGCTTTTCTGCAAAGGGGACAGGACGACTGCACCGTATTGAGGGGAGGATGGATGGGACCATGTATTGCGAGATCTTGGCCAACAACCTCCTTCCCTCAGTAAGAGCATTGAAGATGGGTCGTGGCTGGGTCTTCCAGCATGACAACGACCCGAAACACACAGCCAGGGCAACTAAGGAGTGGCTCCGTAAGAAGCATCTCAAGATCCTGGAGTTTAGCTTTAAATCTTTGGAGGGAGCTGAAAGTCCGTATTGCCCAGCGACAGCCCCGACACCTGAAGGATCTGGAGAAGGTCTGTATGGAGGAGTGGGCCAAAATCCCTGCTGCAGTGTGTGCAAACCTGGTCAAGACCTACAGGAAACATATGATCTCTGTAATTGCAAACAAAGGTTTCTGTACCAAATATTAAGTTCTGCTTTTCTGATGTATCAAACACTTATGTCATGCAATAAAATGCAAATTAATTACTTAAAAATCATACAATGTGATTTTCTAAATTTTTGTTTTAGATTCCGTCTCTCACAGTTGAAGTGTACCTATGATAAAAATTACAGACCTCTACATGCTTTGTAAGTAGGAAAACCTGCAAAATCGACAGTGTATCAAATACTTGTTCTCCCCACTGTATATCATGAAGCTGATTAAACAGCATGCTCATTACACCGTAATTTCTACAAAGTTACAGAAAGCTAAACCAACAACTACACAAACTGAAATAGCATACATTGTAAACAAAGGTCCAACGAAGAAAAACTTAGCTAGCTAGATAGCATTGATTTGTTAGGCTTCATCTATTACTATAGGCCTATGTGTGAAATTAGTTTTGATATAGTTTAGGTGTAGTTTCGATGGGCCATTGTCAGATGGCAGTAAACTGTTGGTTTGGGGAAAAGAGGAATGGGGGAAATTGACTTGCCCTCCCTCCTAAAACTGCTTATAACACAAACTCTGTTGGTGATATCAAGATTCTAACAACGATGGTGTGTTGAATAGACTTATTTAGGAAAAGACAAAGACGGGGGTGACATGACTTAAAAAATGGCAGAGTAATTAAAATGTTTAATTCATATGAAATCAAAAATGACAGTCTCTGCACTTGTTTGGAAAAAATCACTGAGATGTATAAATCAGACTCACCAGTCATCGTGCTTCTCCCTTCAGTCATCAGATCCTGTACCTGATGTTATGAGATGACAAAGGACATGCAAATTCTGTGTTGGGACATTAGGCGAAAATGCAAGGCAGCTGAGTTGATACTACATGTATGACATGGGGCGGCAGGTAGCTTAGTGGTTAAGAGCGTTGTGCCAGTAACCGAAAGGTCGCTGGTTCTAATCCCTAAGCCGACTAGGTGAAAAATCTGTCGATGTGCCCTTGAGCAAGGCACTTAACCCTAATTGCTCCTGTAAGTCGCTCTGGATAAGAGCGTCTGCTAAATGACTATAAATGTAAAAATGTAAAATTTATTCAATTAAATAAAATACAATCTACACACAATGCCACATAATGACGAAGCAAAAACTGGTTTTTAGAAATTGTTGCTAATTTATAAAATATAAAAACAGATAAAAAACAGCGGTTTGATTTTCTCATTCAGTTGTATTGTGGCATCAAATACAGTAAAAAACTAACATTTAACTAGCAACCATTACTCTAAGACTATCAGACTCTGACTAATAAAACATTTAGGTGAAATCTGTGCTCCATATTTGTATACTGTATAAGTGATATGAAACATTTGAATGGGTCAATAAAAAAACATTACAAAAGTATGCATGGGGAGTATGAGAGAAATGTACCCTTAGTACATGTAGGTTGTTGGTAGGGTAAATTACCTTTGGCTGTATGTTTAGACTCCTCCAAATCGTAGCGACTGCTTCTTTATTGCGAGGACAGTCCAGTAGTCCATGGTTCTCATGGAACAGACAGTCCACTGTTAGTATATCATGTCTGGTCACCAGTATGCTACTGTTAGGTACTGTGCAGTCTGGGTTGAAGGAATGATGCAGCACCACCAAAACAACACGTTTACCAGCTGTTTAGAAAGTGACAATAAAATGTTTAGCATGAGAAAAAGCTAACAAATAAAGCATTCAGATAATTAGCCTCTTGCTAGATACATACAGTGAGGGAAAAAAGTATTTGATCCCCTGCTGATTTTGTACGTTTGCCCACTGACAAAGAAATGATCAGTCTATAGTTTTAATGGTAGGTTTATTTGAACAGTGAGAGACAGAATAACAACAAAAAAATCCAGAAAAACGCATGTCAAAAATGTTATAAATTGATTTGCATTTTAATGAGGGAAATAAGTATTTGACCCCCTCTCAATCAGAAAGATTTCTGACTCCCAGGTGTCTTTTATACAGGTAACAAGCTGAGATTAGGAGCACACTCTTAAAGGGAGTGCTCCTAATCTCAGCTTGTTACCTGTATAAAAGACACCTGTCCACAGAAGCAATCAATCAATCAGATTCCAAACTCTACACCATGGCCAAGACCAAAGAGCTCTCCAGGGATGTCAGGGACAAGATTGTAGACCTACACAAGGCTGGAATGGGCTACAAGACCATCGCCAAGCAGCTTGGTGAGAAGGTGACAACAGTTGGTGCGATTATTCGCAAATGGAAGAAACACAAAAGAACTGTCAATCTCCCTCGGCCTGGGGCTCCATGCAAGTTCTCACCTCGTGGAGTTGCAATGATCATGAGAACGGTGAGGAATCAGCCCAGAACTACACGGGAGGATCTTGTCAGTAATCTCAAGACAGCTGGGACCATAGTCACCAAGAAAACAATTGGTAACACACTACGCCGTGAAGGACTGAAATCCTGCAGCGCCCGCAAGGTTCCCCTGCTCAAGAAAGCACATATACAGGCCCGTATGAAGTTTGCCAATGAACATCTGAATGATTCAGAGGAGAACTGGGTGAAAGTGTTGTGGTCAGATGAAACCAAAATCGAGCTCTTTGGCATCAACTCAACTCGCCGTGTTTGGAGGAGGAGGAATGCTGCCTATGACCCCAAGAACACCATCCCCACCGTCAAACATGGAGGTGGAAACATGCTTTGGGGGGGGGGTTCTGCTAAGGGGACAGGACAACTTCACCGCATCAAAGGGACGATGGACGGGGCCATGTACCGTCAAATCTTGGGTGAGAACCTCCTTCCCTCAGCCAGGGCATTGAAAATGGGTCGTGGATGGGTATTCCAGCATGACAATTACCCAAAACACACGGCCAAGGCAACAAAGGAGTGGCTCAGGAAGAAGCACATTAAGGCCCTGGAGTGGCCTAGCCAGTCTCCAGACCTTAATCCCATAGAAAATCTGTGGAGGGAGCTGAAGGTTAGAGTTGCCAAACGTCAGCCTCGAAACCTTAATGACTTGGAGAAGATCTGCAAAGAGGAGTGGGATAAAATCCCTCCTGAGATGTGTGCAAACCTGGTGGCCAAGTACAAGAAACGTCTGACCTCTGTGATTGCCAACAAGGGTTTTACAACCAAGTACTAAGTCATGTTTTGCAGAGGGGTCAAATACTTATTTCCCTCATTAAAATGCAAATCAATTTATAACATTTTTGACATGCATTTTTCTGGATTTTTTTGTTGTTATTCTGTCTCTCACTGTTCAAATAAACCTACCATTAAAATTATAGACTGATCATGTCTTTGTCAGTGGGCAAATGTACAAAATCAGCAGGGGATCAAATACTTTTTTCCTCACTGTAGGTCAACACTGACATGGATTTGATATAAAACATTTCAGATACGCAGTATATGTCAATAACTTTGCTTCTTACTTGGTATCTCCTTCAGTGCTGCTTCAATATCAGTCCCAGCACGACTGACGATAGGACAGAAAGTCATGATGACATCACTCTCCTCCAGGGTCCTCACTTCAGTAAAGTCTTGTTGCATGGTGAGTTGTTTCAAAAAGTCCTCATGAGAAGCCAAGGTATTGCCACTAACAACAGTGAAGAATTTTCTCATCCTTGGATTACCTGCAACAGGATATTACAGATGGAACCTGTATTGTTAATTCCATGACCTTGATCATTAGTGCAGCTGGTTTATGTAAAAAAGGTGGCGTATCAGCTCGGCTACTTTTTGTAACAACATACAACTTTATAACTGACATATTTTGATGAAATGTTAGACCACACATCGACCTTCATATGATGGGCACACTTACAGATATTTTGCTCACATTCTAAGTGTAAGCACTGCAAAAGCTCACTATGAAGGAGTTTTTGATCAAGTACATTTAAGCAAGAAAAAAACCCAATGGCATCTGAGAAAGTAACATGTTGACTTACTATGAAAACTGGACTCTGCCATTTTGCCTGTATAAAAAAAAGTTTGAAATCATTACTACATACATCATTAGGTTACTTAGTAGTATTATTTTTGTTCTATTTTCTCCTTCCCAGTAAAAATTGACTGTATTAAAATTATAATGTTGTGTTTATTTTTGGAAATTGAAAGTAATACTTCTTGGGCTCTATTTTATGCATGCTCATTTGCAATTTCGACCTGTTAATGCTGTCACTCTTCTGTTTTCAAACCCTAGCGCCAGGATTGGTAATTTACCTGTTTTATATGAGCTTGCTTGCGCTGAGGTGTGAGGAGTGGCATTATCTGACGTGTGTCCTTAAAAACGCTTGCATATGGAACAAGAGGGATGTGCTTTTTGTACCAGTAAAGCTCGTATTTAGAAACAAAAAAAACTAAATGTTTATGATAAAACATTTATTTAAAAAACAAGCATAGCCTCCACTCCTCTCAATAAAGGCGCTTTTTTTGTCCTGCCCAATGCATTCGCCAAGTAGACAAGACTATCATAAAGGGTTTGGCACATCAGACCACTTTCAAATAAATCTTTATTAAAAGATCAAGTTTGGGGCCATCCTATTTTCATCTATCTAGGCTAATCTACATTATTTTAGCCAGATCCTGTTATTATTTTGAATGTGCGTAAAAACTCCTCCATGTAGGCTATTTGCTCATCATGGAAGAAGAGATGAGATGATCCGGTGACACTCATATTTAAAAACAATTATGTTATTTTCCTGTAAGAATTGCTTGTATTCCATTTCGATTGAGCCCTTGTAGGCTACCCTTACCCTACTATAATGAAAGCTAGATTCAAAAGCAATGCGTCTGGTGTCTTTCTTATCCTGGCCATCCATTAGCCAAGTAGCGTATCCATAAAAGGTTTCTAAATGGTCTACTCGTGAGGCTTTTGTATTACTCACAATTCACACACTGTAGGCCTACCTGCAGTGCATAGGATACTCCATTCGGCTTGTATCCATCCCCATTTCAAAAGAGCACCTCTTGTCCGGTTACCAAAGACACACTCCTCCAAACATATTGAAATTATTCAGTCTTATAACACCATATCATCGGTAGGCTATATCTAGCCCATTCATAGACGCTAACTACCTTTAGCGCCTATTGACAATAGTATCCTCTGGTCGGTGTAGTTTTGTTAAAGGACTGGTTGCACGCACGATATACTGCACACTCAACAAAAACATAAACGCAACATGTAAAGTGTTGGTCCCATGTTTCATGAGCTGAAATAAAAGATCCCCGAAATGTTGCATATGCCCAGAAAGCTTATTTCTTTCAAAGTTTGAGCACACATTTTTAAAGATCCCTGTTTGGGAGCATTTCTGCTTTGCCAAGATAATCCATCCACCTGACAGGTGTGGTACAGTGGGGAGAACAAGTATTTCATACACTGCCGATTTTACAGGTTTTCCTACTTACAAAGCATGTAGAGGTCTGTCATTTTTATCATAGCTACACTTCAACTGTGAGAGACGGAATCTAAAACAAAAATCCAGAAAATCACATTGTATGATTTTTAAGTAATTAATTTGCATTTTATTGCATGACATAAGTATTTGATCACCTACCAACCAGTAAGAATTCCGGCTCTCACAGACCTGTTCGTTTTTCTTTAAGAAGCCCTCCTGTTCTTCACTCATTACCTGTCTTAACTGCACCTGTTCGAACTCGTTACCTGTATAAAAGATACCTGTCCACACACTCAATCAAACAGACTCCAACCTCTCCACAATGGCCAAGACCAGAGAGCTGTGTAAGGACATCAGGGATAAAATTGTAGACCTGCACAAGGTTGGGATGGGCTACAGGACAATAGGCAAGCAGCTTGGTGAGAAGGCAACAACTGTTGGTGCAATTATTAGAAAATGGAAGAAGTTCAAGATGACGGTCAATCACCCTCGGTCTGGGGCTCCATGCAAGATCTCACCTCGTGGGGCATTAATGATCATGAGGAAGGTGAGGGATATGCCCAGAACTACACGGCAGGACCTGGTCAATGACCTGAAGAGAGCTGGGACCACAGTCTCAAAGAAAACCATTAGTAACACACTACGCCGTCATGGATTAAAATCCTGCAGCGCACGCAAGGTCCCCCTGCTCAAGCCAGCGCATGTCCAGGCCCGTCTGAAGTTTGCCAATGACCATCTGGATGATCCAGAGGAGGAATGGGAGAAGGTCTTGTGGTCTGATGAGACAAAAATTGAGCTTTTTGGTCTAAACTCTACTCGCCGTGTTTGGAGGAAGAAGAAGGATGAGTACAACCCCAAGAACACCATCCCAACCGTGAAGCATGGAGGTGGAAACATCATTCTTTGGGGATGCTTTTCTGCAAAGGGGACAGGACGACTGCACCGTATTGAGGGGAGGATGGATGGGGCCATGTATTGCGAGATCTTGGCCAACAACCTCCTTCCCTCAGTAAGAGCATTGAAGATGGGTCGTGGCTGGGTCTTCCAGCATGACAACGACCCGAAACACACAGCCAGGGCAACTAAGGAGTGGCTCCGTAAGAAGCATCTCAAGATCCTGGAGTTTAGCTTTAAATCTTTGGAGGGAGCTGAAAGTCCGTATTGCCCAGCGACAGCCCCGACACCTGAAGGATCTGGAGAAGGTCTGTATGGAGGAGTGGGCCAAAATCCCTGCTGCAGTGTGTGCAAACCTGGTCAAGACCTACAGGAAACATATGATCTCTGTAATTGCAAACAAAGGTTTCTGTACCAAATATTAAGTTCTGCTTTTCTGATGTATCAAACACTTATGTCATGCAATAAAATGCAAATTAATTACTTAAAAATCATACAATGTGATTTTCTAAATTTTTGTTTTAGATTCCGTCTCTCACAGTTGAAGTGTACCTATGATAAAAATTACAGACCTCTACATGCTTTGTAAGTAGGAAAACCTGCAAAATCGACAGTGTATCAAATACTTGTTCTCCCCACTGTATATCATGAAGCTGATTAAACAGCATGCTCATTACACCGTACTTTCTACAAAGTTACAGAAAGCTAAACCAACAACTACACAAACTGAAATAGCATACATTGTAAACAAAGGTCCAACGAAGAAAAACTTAGCTAGCTAGATAGCATTGATTTGTTAGGCTTCATCTATTACTATAGGCCTATGTGTGAAATTAGTTTTTATATAGTTTAGGTGTAGTTTCGATGGGCCATTGTCAGATGGCAGTAAACTGTTGGGTTGGGGAAAAGAGGAATGGGGGAAATTGACTTGCCCTCCCTCCTAAAACTGCTTATAACACAAACTCTGTTGGTGATATCAAGATTCTAACAACGATGGTGTGTTGAATAGACTTATTTAGGAAAAGACAAAGACGGGGGTGACATGACTTAAAAAATGGCAGAGTAATTAAAATGTTTAATTCATATGAAATCAAAAATGACAGTCTCTGCACTTGTTTGGAAAAAATCACTGAGATTTATAGATCAGACTCACCAGTCATCTTGCTTCTCCCTTCAGTCATCAGATCCTGTACCTGATGTTATGAGATGACAAAGGACATGCAAATTCTGTGTTGGGACATTAGGCGAAAATGCAAGGCAGCTGAGTTGATACTACATGTATGACATGGGGCGGCAGGTAGCTTAGTGGTTAAGAGCGTTGTGCCAGTAACCGAAAGGTCGCTGGTTCTAATCCCTAAGCCGACTAGGTGAAAAATCTGTCGATGTGCCCTTGAGCAAGGCACTTAACCCTAATTGCTCCTGTAAGTCGCTCTGGATAAGAGCGTCTGCTAAATGACTATAAATGTAAAAATGTAAAATTTATTCAATTAAATAAAATACAATCTACACATAATGACGAAGCAAAAACAGGTTTTTAGAAATTGTTGCTAATTTATAAAATATAAAAACAGATAAAAAACTGCGGTTTGATTTTCTCATTCAGTTGTATTGTGGCATCAAATACAGTAAAAAACTAACATTTAACTAGCAACCATTACTCTAAGACTATCAGACTCTGACTAATAAAACATTTAGGTGAAATCTGTGCTCCATATTTGTATACTGTATAGGTGATATGAAACATTTGAATGGGTCAATAAAAAAACATTACAAAAGTATGCATGGGGAGTATGAGAGAAATGTACCCTTAGTACATGTAGGTTGTTGGTAGGGTAAATTACCTTTGGCTGTATGTTTAGACTCCTCCAAATCGTAGCGACTGCTTCTTTATTGCGAGGACAGTCCAGTAGTCCATGGTTCTCATGGAACAGACAGTCCACTGTTAGTATATCATGTCTGGTCACCAGTATGCTACTGTTAGGTACTGTGCAGTCTGGGTTGAAGGAATGATGCAGCACCACCAAAACAACATGTTTACCAGCTGTTTAGAAAGTGACAATAAAATGTTTAGCATGAGAAAAAGCTAACAAATAAAGCATTCAGATAATTAGCCTCTTGCTAGATACATACAGTGAGGGAAAAAAGTATTTGATCCCCTGCTGATTTTGTACGTTTGCCCACTGACAAAGAAATGATCAGTCTATAGTTTTAATGGTAGGTTTATTTGAACAGTGAGAGACAGAATAACAACAAAAAAATCCTGAAAAACGCATGTCAAAAATGTTATAAATTGATTTGCATTTTAATGAGGGAAATAAGTATTTGACCCCCTCTCAATCAGAAAGATTTCTGGCTCCCAGGTGTCTTTTATACAGGTAACATGCTGAGATTAGGAGCACACTCTTAAAGGGAGTGCTCCTAATCTCAGTTTGTTACCTGTATAAAAGACACCTGTCCACAGAAGCAATCAATCAATCAGATTCCAAACTCTACACCATGGCCAAGACCAAAGAGCTCTCCAAGGATGTCAGGGACAAGATTGTAGACCTACACAAGGCTGGAATGGGCTACAAGACCATCGCCAAGCAGCTTGGTGAGAAGGTGACAACAGTTGGTGCGATTATTCGCAAATGGAAGAAACACAAAAGAACTGTCAATCTCCCTCGGCCTGGGGCTCCATGCAAGTTCTCACCTCGTGGAGTTGCAATGATCATGAGAACGGTGAGGAATCAGCCCAGAACTACACGGGAGGATCTTGTCAGTAATCTCAAGACAGCTGGGACCATAGTCACCAAGAAAACAATTGGTAACACACTACGCCGTGAAGGACTGAAATCCTGCAGCGCCCGCAAGGTTCCCCTGCTCAAGAAAGCACATATACAGGCCCGTATGGAGTTTGCCAATGAACATCTGAATGATTCAGAGGAGAACTGGGTGAAAGTGTTGTGGTCAGATGAAACCAAAATCGAGCTCTTTGGCATCAACTCAACTCGCCGTGTTTGGAGGAGGAGGAATGCTGCCTATGACCCCAAGAACACCATCCCCACCGTCAAACATGGAGGTGGAAACATGCTTTGGGGGGGGGGTTCTGCTAAGGGGACAGAACAACTTCACCGCATCAAAGGGACGATGGACGGGGCCATGTACCGTCAAATCTTGGGTGAGAACCTCCTTCCCTCAGCCAGGGCATTGAAAATGGGTCGTGGATGGGTATTCCAGCATGACAATTACCCAAAACACACGGCCAAGGCAACAAAGGAGTGGCTCAGGAAGAAGCACATTAAGGCCCTGGAGTGGCCTAGCCAGTCTCCAGACCTTAATCCCATAGAAAATCTGTGGAGGGAGCTGAAGGTTAGAGTTGCCAAACGTCAGCCTCGAAACCTTAATGACTTGGAGAAGATCTGCAAAGAGGAGTGGGATAAAATCCCTCCTGAGATGTGTGCAAACCTGGTGGCCAAGTACAAGAAACGTCTGACCTCTGTGATTGCCAACAAGGGTTTTACAACCAAGTACTAAGTCATGTTTTGCAGAGGGGTCAAATACTTATTTCCCTCATTAAAATGCAAATCAATTTATAACATTTTTGACATGCATTTTTCTGGATTTTTTTGTTGTTATTCTGTCTCTCACTGTTCAAATAAACCTACCATTAAAATTATAGACTGATCATGTCTTTGTCAGTGGGCAAATGTACAAAATCAGCAGGGGATCAAATACTTTTTTCCTCACTGTAGGTCAACACTGACATGGATTTGATATAAAACATTTCAGATACGCAGTATATGTCAATAACTTTGCTTCTTACTTGGTATCTCCTTCAGTGCTGCTTCAATATCAGTCCCAGCACGACTGACGATAGGACAGAAAGTCATGATGACATCACTCTCCTCCAGGGTCCTCACTTCAGTAAAGTCTTGTTGCATGGTGAGTTGTTTCAAAAAGTCCTCATGAGAAGCCAAGGTATTGCCACTAACAACAGTGAAGAATTTTCTCATCCTTGGATTACCTGCAACAGGATATTACAGATGGAACCTGTATTGTTAATTCCATGACCTTGATCATTAGTGCAGCTGGTTTATGTAAAAAAGGTGGCGTATCAGCTCGGCTACTTTTTGTAACAACATACAACTTTATAACTGACATATTTTGATGAAATGTTAGACCACACATCGACCTTCATATGATGGGCACACTTACAGATATTTTGCTCACATTCTAAGTGTAAGCACTGCAAAAGCTCACTATGAAGGAGTTTTTGATCAAGTACATTTAAGCAAGAAAAAAACCCAATGGCATCTGAGAAAGTAACATGTTGACTTACTATGAAAACTGGACTCTGCCATTTTGCCTGTATAAAAAAAAGTTTGAAATCATTACTACATACATCATTAGGTTACTTAGTAGTATTATTTTTGTTCTATTTTCTCCTTCCCAGTAAAAATTGACTGTATTAAAATTATAATGTTGTGTTTATTTTTGGAAATTGAAAGTAATACTTCTTGGGCTCTATTTTATGCATGCTCATTTGCAATTTCGACCTGTTAATGCTGTCACTCTTCTGTTTTCAAACCCTAGCGCCAGGATTGGTAATTTACCTGTTTTATATGAGCTTGCTTGCGCTGAGGTGTGAGGAGTGGCATTATCTGACGTGTGTCCTTAAAAACGCTTGCATATGGAACAAGAGGGATGTGCTTTTTGTACCAGTAAAGCTCGTATTTAGAAACAAAAAAAACTAAATGTTTATGATAAAACATTTATTTAAAAAACAAGCATAGCCTCCACTCCTCTCAATAAAGGCGCTTTTTTTGTCCTGCCCAATGCATTCGCCAAGTAGACAAGACTATCATAAAGGGTTTGGCACATCAGACCACTTTCAAATAAATCTTTATTAAAAGATCAAGTTTGGGGCCATCCTATTTTCATCTATCTAGGCTAATCTACATTATTTTAGCCAGATCCTGTTATTATTTTGAATGTGCGTAAAAACTCCTCCATGTAGGCTATTTGCTCATCATGGAAGAAGAGATGAGATGATCCGGTGACACTCATATTTAAAAACAATTATGTTATTTTCCTGTAAGAATTGCTTGTATTCCATTTCGATTGAGCCCTTGTAGGCTACCCTTACCCTACTATAATGAAAGCTAGATTCAAAAGCAATGCGTCTGGTGTCTTTCTTATCCTGGCCATCCATTAGCCAAGTAGCGTATCCATAAAAGGTTTCTAAATGGTCTACTCGTGAGGCTTTTGTATTACTCACAATTCACACACTGTAGGCCTACCTGCAGTGCATAGGATACTCCATTCGGCTTGTATCCATCCCCATTTCAAAAGAGCACCTCTTGTCCGGTTACCGAAGACACACTCCTCTAAACATATTGAAATTATTCAGTCTTATAACACCATATCATCGGTAGGCTATATCTAGCCCATTCATAGACGCTAACTACCTTTAGCGCCTATTGACAATAGTATCCTCTGGTCGGGGTAGTTTTGTTAAAGGACTGGTTGCACGCACGATATACTGCACACTCAACAAAAACATGAACGCAACATGTAAAGTGTTGGTCCCATGTTTCATGAGCTGAAATAAAAGATCCCCGAAATTTTACATATGCCCAGAAAGCTTATTTCTTTCAAAGTTTGAGCACACATTTTTAAAGATCCCTGTTTGGGAGCATTTCTGCTTTGCCAAGATAATCCATCCACCTGACAGGTGTGGTACAGTGGGGAGAACAAGTATTTCATACACTGCCGATTTTACAGGTTTTCCTACTTACAAAGCATGTAGAGGTCTGTCATTTTTATCATAGCTACACTTCAACTGTGAGAGACGGAATCTAAAACAAAAATCCACAAAATCACATTGTATGATTTTTAAGTAATTAATTTGCATTTTATTGCATGACATAAGTATTTGATCACCTACCAACCAGTAAGAATTCCGGCTCTCACAGACCTGTTCGTTTTTCTTTAAGAAGCCCTCCTGTTCTTCACTCATTACCTGTATTAACTGCACCTGTTCGAACTCGTTACCTGTATAAAAGATACCTGTCCACACACTCAATCAAACAGACTCCAACCTCTCCACAATGGCCAAGACCAGAGAGCTGTGTAAGGACATCAGGGATAAAATTGTAGACCTGCACAAGGTTGGGATGGGCTACAGGACAATAGGCAAGCAGCTTGGTGAGAAGGCAACAACTGTTGGTGCAATTATTAGAAAATGGAAGAAGTTCAAGATGACGGTCAATCACCCTCGGTCTGGGGCTCCATGCAAGATCTCACCTCGTGGGGCATCAATGATCATGAGGAAGGTGAGGGATATGCCCAGAACTACACGGCAGGACCTGGTCAATGACCTGAAGAGAGCTGGGACCACAGTCTCAAAGAAAACCATTAGTAACACACTACGCCGTCATGGATTAAAATCCTGCAGCGCACGCAAGGTCCCCCTGCTCAAGCCAGCGCATGTCCAGGCCCGTCTGAAGTTTGCCAATGACCATCTGGATGATCCAGAGGAGGAATGGGAGAAGGTCTTGTGGTCTGATGAGACAAAAATTGAGCTTTTTGGTCTAAACTCCACTCGCCGTGTTTGGAGGAAGAAGAAGGATGAGTACAACCCCAAGAACACCATCCCAACCGTGAAGCATGGAGGTGGAAACATCATTCTTTGGGGATGCTTTTCTGCAAAGGGGACAGGACGACTGCACCGTATTGAGGGGAGGATGGATGGGGCCATGTATTGCGAGATCTTGGCCAACAACCTCCTTCCCTCAGTAAGAGCATTGAAGATGGGTCGTGGCTGGGTCTTCCAGCATGACAACGACCCGAAACACACAGCCAGGGCAAACCTGGTCAAGACCTACAGGAAACATATGATCTCTGTAATTGCAAACAAAGGTTTCTGTACCAAATATTAAGTTCTGCTTTTCTGATGTATCAAATACTTATGTCATGCAATAAAATGCAAATTAATTACTTAAAAATCATACAATGTGATTTTCTAAATGTTTGTTTTAGATTCCGTCTCTCACAGTTGAAGTGTACCTATGATAAAAATTACAGACCTCTACATGCTTTGTAAGTAGGAAAACCTGCAAAATCGACAGTGTATCAAATACTTGTTCTCCCCACTGTATATCATGAAGCTGATTAAACAGCATGCTCATTACACCGTACTTTCTACAAAGTTACAGAAAGCTAAACCAACAACTACACAAACTGAAATAGCATACATTGTAAACAAAGGTCCAACGAAGAAAAACTTAGCTAGCTAGATAGCATTGATTTGTTAGGCTTCATCTATTACTATAGGCCTATGTGTGAAATTAGTTTTGATATAGTTTAGGTGTAGTTTCGATGGGCCATTGTCAGATGGCAGTAAACTGTTGGGTTGGGGAAAAGAGGAATGGGGGAAATTGACTTGCCCTCCCTCCTAAAACTGCTTATAACACAAACTCTGTTGGTGATATCAAGATTCTAACAACGATGGTGTGTTGAATAGACTTATTTAGGAAAAGACAAAGAGGGGGGTGACATGACTTAAAAAATGGCAGAGTAATTAAAATGTTTAATTCATATGAAATCAAAAATGACAGTCTCTGCACTTGTTTGGAAAAAATCACTGAGATTTATAGATCAGACTCACCAGTCATCTTGCTTCTCCCTTCAGTCATCAGATCCTGTACCTGATGTTATGAGATGACAAAGGACATGCAAATTCTGTGTTGGGACATTAGGCGAAAATGCAAGGCAGCTGAGGTGATACTACATGTATGATAGTACAGTATGAGAAATTATGGAAATTCTACTGTAACAGTGTTTATACTTAAATAATGATTATGTGATTATTAAAAGTCTGTCTCACCATGTTCAATGTTTTAATTTTTTGTAACCTCCATTTATCTGTGACTTTGCTTTATCCGATTCTACTTCTCTTCTAGTACAGTGCATTGGGAAAGTATTCAGACCCCTTGACCTTTTTCACATTTTGTTACGTTACAGCCTTATTCTAAAATTGATTAAATAAATTCTACACACAATCTACACACAATGCCACATAATGACGAAGCAAAAACAGGTTTTTAGAAATTGTTGCTAATTTATAAAATATAAAAACAGATAAAAAACAGCAGTTTGATTTTCTCATTCAGTTGTTTTGTGGCATCAAATACAGTAAAAAAAACTAACATTTAACTAGCAACCATTACTCTAAGACTATCAGAAACCAACTAGTAAAATGTTTTTGGGAAATCAGTTCTTCTCCATATTTGTATACTGTATAGGTGATATGAAACATTTGAATGGGTCAATAAAAAAACATTACAAAAGCATGTGTGGGAAGTATGAGAGAAATGTACCCTCAGTACATGTAGGTTGTTGGTAGGGTAAATTACCTTTGGCTGTATGTTTAGACTCCTCCTAAACGTAGCGAATGCTTCATTATTCTGAGGAAAGTCCAGTAGTCTCCGCTTCTCATGGAACAGACAGTCAATTGTTAGTATATCATGTCTGGTCTAGTACAGTGCATTGGGAAAGTATTCAGACCCCTTGACCTTTTTCACATTTTGTTACGTTACAGCCTTATTCTAAAATTGATTAAATAAACAATTTTCCTCGTCAATCTGCACACAATGCCCGATAATGACAAAGCAAAAACAGGTTTTAGACATTTTTGCTCATTTATAACAAATAAAAAACAGAAATACCTTATTTACATAAGTATTCAGACCCTTTGCTATGAGACTCGAAATTGAGCTCAGGTGCATCCTGTTTCCAATGATAATCCTTGAGATGTTTCTACAACTTCATTGGAGTCCACCTGTGGTAAATTCAATTGATTGGACATGATTTGGAAAGGCACACACTCGTCTATATAAGGTCCCACAGTTGACAGTGCATGTCAGAGCAAAAACCAAGCCATGAGGTCGAAGGAATTGTCCATAGAGCTCTGAGGCAGGATTGTGTCGAGGCACAGATCTGGGGAAGGGTACCAACAAATATTTTGCAGCATTGAAGGTCCCCAAGAACGCAGTAGCCTCCATCATTCTTAAATGGAAGATGTTTCGAACCACCAAGACTCTTCCAAGAGCTGGCCGCCCGTCCAAACTGAGCAATCGGGAGAAAAGGGCCTTGGTCAGGGAGGTGAACAAAAACCTGATGGTCACTCTGACAGAGCTCCAGAGTTCCTCTGTGGAGATGGGAGAAGCTTCCAGATGGAGAACCATCAATGCAGCACTCCACCAATCAGGCCATTATGGTAGAGTGGCCAGACGGAAGCATCTCCTCAGTAAGAGGGACATGACAGACCGCTTGGAGTTTGCCAAAAGGCACCTAATGGACTCTCAGACCATGAGAAACAAGATTCTCTGGTCTGATGAAACCAAGATTGAACTCTTTGGCCTGAATACCAAGTGTCAGGTCTGGAGGAAACCTGGCACCATCCCTACGGTGAAGCATGGTGGTGGCAGCATCATGCTGTGGGGATGTTTTTCAGCGGCAGGGACTGGGAGACTAGTCAGGATCAAGAGAAAGATGAACAGAGCAAAGTACAGAGAGATCCTTGATCAAAACCTGCTTCAGCACGCTCAGGACCTCAGACTGGGGTGAAGGTTCACCTTCCAACAGGACAACGACCATAAGCACACAGCCAAGACAACGCAGGAGTGGCTTCGGGACATGTCTCTGAATGTCCTTGAGTGGCCCAGCCAGAGCCCGGACTTGGGACTTGAACCCGATCGAACATCTCTGGAGAGACCTGAAAATAGCTGTGCAGCGATGCTCCCCATCCAACCTGACAGAGCTTGAGAGGATCTGCAGAGAATAAATGGGATAAACTCCCCAAATACAGGTGTGCCAAGAATGTAGATTCATACCCAAGAAGACTTGAGGTTGTAATCGCTGCCAAAGGCGCTTCAACAAAGTACTGAGTAATAGGGTCTGAATGCTTATGTAAATGTCATATTTCATTATTTATTTTTATATAAAAATATAAAAAAATATAAAAAGCTGTAGTTTGTCTTTATCTTTTAGCTGTTCATGTTGTTTTCTGTTTAGTTCATCTATCTCCTTTAGTAGTGTTTCCTTATGTTCAACTTCCTGTTTGCTCTTTTCTAGGTCACAGTCTCTTTTCTGCAGTTGAACTCTGCACTTCTGTAGTTCTTTTTCCAGTGCCTCAACTTGCTTCTTACTATTCTCCAGCTCACTAGCAGTGCTTATGTCATCCAGTTTTGTGTCTTTGTCCCGAAGCTGTTTGAATTTCTCATTCAGGTGTTTTGTGGCATCAAATACAGTAAAAAACTCACATTTAACTAGCAACCATTACTCTAAGCCTATCAGACTCTGACTAATAAAACATTTTGGTGAAATCTGTGCTTCTCCATATTTGTATACTGTATAGGTGATATGAAACATTTGAATGGGTCAATAAAAAAACATTACTAAAGTATGCATGGGGAGTATGAGAGAAATGTACCCTCAGTACATGTAGGTTGTTGGTAGGGTAAATTACCTTTGGCTGTATGTTTAGACTCCTCCAAATCGTAGCGACTGCTTCTTTATTGCGAGGACAGTCCAGTAGTCCATGGTTCTCATGGAACAGACAGTCCACTGTTAGTATATCATGTCTGGTCACCAGTCTGCTACTGTTAGGTACTGTGCAGTCTGGGTTGAAGGAATGATGCAGCACCACCAAAACAACACGTTTACCAGCTGTTTAGAAAGTGACAATAAAATGTTTAGCATGAGAAAAAGCTAACAAATAAAGCATTCAGATAATTAGCCTCTTGCTAGATACATAGGTCAACACTGACATGGATTTGATATAAAACATTTCAGATACGCAGTATATGTCAATAACTTTGCTTCTTACTTGGTATCTCCTGCAGTGCTGCTTCAATATCAGTCCCAGCACGACTGACGATAGGACAGAAAGTCATAATGACATCACTCTCCTCCAGGGTCCTCACTTCAGTAAAGTCTCGTTGCATGGTGAGTTGTTTCAAAAAGTCCTTATGAGAAGCCAAGGTATTGCCACTAACAACAGTGAAGAATTTTCTCATCCTTGGATTACCTGCAACAGGATATTAAAGATGGAACCTGTATTGTTAATTCCATGACCTTGATCATTAGTGCAGCTGGTTTATGTAAAAAAGGTGGCGTATCAGCTCGGCTACTTTTTGTAACAACATACAACTTTATAACTGACATATTTTGATGAAATGTTAGACCACACATCGACCTTCATATGATGGGCACACTTACAGATATTTTGCTCACATTCTAAGTGTAAGCACTGCAAAAGCTCACTATGAAGGAGTTTTTGATCAAGTACATTTAAGCAAGAAAAAACCCCAATGGCATCTGAGAAAGTAACATGTTGACTTACAATGAACACTGGACTCTGCCATTTTGCCTGTATAAAAAAAAGTTTGAAATCATTACTACACACATCATTAGGTTACTTAGTAGTAGTATTTTTGTTATATTTTCTCCTTCCCAGTAAAAATTGTCTGTATTTAAATTGGAATGTTGTGTTTATTTTTGGAAATTGAAAGTAATACTTCTTGGGCTCTATTTTATGCATGCTCATTTGCAATTTCGACCTGTTAAAGCTGTCACTCTTCTGTTTTCAAACCCTAGCGCCAGGATTGGTAATTTACCTGTTTTATATGAGCTTGCTTGCGCTGAGGTGTGAGGGGTGGAAATATCTGACGTGTGTCCTTAAAAACGCTTGCATATGGAACAAGAGGGATGTGCTTTTTGTACCAGTAAAGCTTGTATTTAGAAACATAAAAAACTAAATGTTTTTGATAAAACATTTATTAAAAAACCAAGCATAGCCTCCACTCCTCTCAATAAAGGTGCTTTTTTTTGGTCCTGCCCAATGCATTCGCCAAGTAGTCAAGACTATCATAAAGGGTTTGGCACATCAGACCACTTTCAAATAAATCTTTATTAAAAGATCAAGTTTGGGGCCATCCTATTTTCATCTATTAAGGCTAATCTACATTATTTTAGCCAGATCCTGTTATTATTTTGAATGTGCGTAAAAACTCCTCCATGTAGGCTATTTGCTCATCATGGAAGAAGAGATGAGATGATCCGGTGACACTCATATTTAAAAACAATTATGTTATTTTCCTGTAAGAATTGCTTGTATTCCATTTCGATTGAGCCCTTGTAGGCTACCCTTACCCTACTATAACGAAAGCTAGATTCAAAAGCAATGCGTCTGGTGTCTTTCTTATCCTGGCCATCCATTAGCCAAGTAGCCTATCCATAAAAGGTTTCTAAATGGTCTACTCGTGAGGCTTTTGTATTACTCACAATTCACACACTGTAGGCCTACCTGCAGTGCATAGGATACTCCATTCGGCTTGTATCCATCCCCATTTCAAAAGAGCACCTCTTGTCCGGTTACCAAAGACACACTCCTCCAAACATATTGAAATTATTCAGTCTTATAACACCATATCATCGGTAGGCTATATCTAGCCCATTCATAGACGCTAACTACCTTTAGCGCCTATTGACAATAGTATCCTCTGGTCGGGGTAGTTTTGTTAAAGGACTGGTTGCACGCACGATATACTGCACACTCAACAAAAACATAAACGCAACATGTAAAGTGTTGGTCCCATGTTTCATGAGCTGAAATAAAAGATCCCTGAAATGTTACATATGCCCAGAAAGCTTATTTCTCTCAAAGTTTGAGCACACATTTTTAAAGATCCCTGTTAGGGAGCATTTCTGCTTTGCCAAGATAATCCATCCACCTGACAGGTGTGGTACAGTGGGGAGAACAAGTATTTCATACACTGCCGATTTTACAGGTTTTCCTACTTACAATGCATGTAGAGGTCTGTAATTTTTATCATAGCTACACTTCAACTGTGAGAGACGGAATCTAAAACAAAAATCCAGAAAATCACATTGTATGATTTTTAAGTAATTAATTTGCATTTTATTGCATGACATAAGTATTTGATCACCTACCAACCAGTAAGAATTACGGCTCTCACAGACCTGTTCATTTTTCTTTAAGAAGCCCTCCTGTTCTTCACTCATTACCTGTATTAACTGCACCTGTTCGAACTCGTTACCTGTATAAAAGATACCTGTCCACACACTCAATCAAACAGACTCCAACCTCTCCACAATGGCCAAGACCAGAGAGCTGTGTAAGGACATCAGGGATACAATTGTAGACCTGCACAAGGTTGGGATGGGCTACTGGACAATAGGCAAGCAGCTTGGTGAGAAGGCAACAACTGTTGGTGCAATTATTAGAAAATGGAAAAGTTCAAGATGACGGTCAATCACCCTCGGTCTGGGGCTCCATGCAAGATCTCACCTCGTGGGGCATCAATGATCATGAGGAAGGTGAGGGATGAGCCCAGAACTACACGGCAGGACCTGGTCAATGACCTGAAGAGAGCTGGGACCACAGTCTCAAAGAAAACCATTAGTAACACACTACGCCGTCATGGATTAAAATCCTGCAGCGCACACAAGGTCCCCCTGCTCAAGCCAGCGCATGTCCAGGCCCGTCTGAAGTTTGCCAATGACCATCTGGATGATCCAGAGGAGGAATGGGAGAAGGTCTTGTGGTCTGATGAGACAAAAATTGAGCTTTTTGGTCTAAACTCCACTCGCCGTGTTTGGAGGAAGAAGAAGGATGAGTACAACCCCAAGAACACCATCCCAACCGTGAAGCATGGAGGTGGAAACATAATTCTTTTGGGATGCTTTTCTGCAAAGGGGACAGGACGACTGCACCGTATTGAGGGGAGGATGGATGGGGCCATGTATTGCGAGATCTTGGCCAACAACCTCCTTCCCTCAGTAAGAGCATTGAAGATGGGTCGTGGCTGGGTCTTCCAGCATGACAACGACCCGAAACACACAGCCAGGGCAACTAAGGAGTGGCTCCGTAAGAAGCATCTCAAGATCCTGGAGTGGCCTAGCCAGTCTCCAGACCTGAACCCAATAGAAAATCTTTGGAGGGAGCTGAAAGTCCGTATTGCCCAGCGACAGCCCCGACACCTGAAGGATCTGGAGAAGGTCTGTATGGAGGAGTGGGCCAAAATCCCTGCTGCAGTGTGTGCAAACCTGGTCAAGACCTACAGGAAACATATGATCTCTGTAATTGCAAACAAAGGTTTCTGTACCAAATATTAAGTTCTGCTTTTCTGACGTATCAAATACTTATGTCATGCAATAAAATGCAAATTAATTACTTAAAAATCATACAATGTGATTTTCTAAATTTTTGTTTTAGATTCCGTCTCTCACAGTTGAAGTGTACCTATGATAAAAATTACAGACCTCTACATGCTTTGTAAGTAGGAAAACCTGCAAAATAGGTAGTGTATCAAATACTTGTTCTCCCCACTGTATATCATGAAGCTGATTAAACAGCATGCTCATTACACCGTACTTTCTACAAAGTTACAGAAAGCTAAACCAACAACTACACAAACTGAAATTGCATACATTGTAAACGAAGGTCCAACGAAGAAAACTTAGCTAGCTAGATAGCATTGATTTGTTAGGCTTCATCTATTACTATAGGCCTATGTGTGAAATTAGTTTTGATATAGTTTAGGTGTAGTTTCGATGGGCCATTGTCAGATGGCAGTAAACTGTTGGGTTGGGGAAAAGAGGAATGGGGAAAATTTACTTGCCCTCCCTCCTAAAACTGCTTATAACACAAACTCTGTTGGTGATATCAAGATTCTAACAACGACGGTGTGTTGAATAGACTTATTTAGGAAAAGACAAAGACGGGGGTGACATGACTTAAAAAATGGCAGAGTAATTAAAATGTTTAATTCATATGAAATCAAAAATGACAGTCTCTGCACTTGTTTGGAAAAAATCACTGAGATTTATAGATCAGACTCACCAGTCATCTTGCTTCTCCCTTCAGTCATCAGATCCTGTACCTGATGTTATGAGATGACAAAGGACATGCAAATTCTGTGTTGGGACATTAGGCGAAAATGCAAGGCAGCTGAGTTGATACTACATGTATGACATGGGGCGGCAGGTAGCTTAGTGGTTAAGAGCGTTGTGCCAGTAACCGAAAGGTCGCTGGTTCTAATCCCTAAGCCGACTAGGTGAAAAATCTGTCGATGTGCCCTTGAGCACACTTAACCCTGTAAGTCGCTCTGGATAAGAGCGTCTGCTAAATGACTATAAATGTAAAAATTGTAAAAATGTTAAATGTATGATAGTACAGTATGAGAAATTCTGGAAATTCTACTGTAACAGTGTTTATAATTAAATAATGATTATGTGATTATTAAAAGTCTGTCTCACCAAGTTCAATGATTTTATTTTTTGTAACCTCCATTTGTCTGTCACTTTGCTTTATCCGATTCTACTTCTTTTCTAGTACAGTGCATTGGGAAAGTATTCAGACCCCTTTACTTTTTTTCACAATCTACACACAATGCCACATAATGACGAAGCAAAAACAGGTTTTTAGAAATTGTTGCTAATTTATAAAATATAAAAACAGATAAAAAACTGCGGTTTGATATTCTCAATCAGTTGTTTTGTGGCATCAAATACAGTAAAAAAAACTAACATTTAACTAGCAACCATTACTCTAAGACTATCAGAAACCGACTAGTAAAATGTTTTTGGGAAATCAGTTTTCTCCATATTTGTATACTGTATAGGTGATATGAAACATTTGAATGTGTCAATAAAAAAACATTACAAAAGTATGCATGGGGAGTATGAGAGAAATGTACTCTTAGTACATGTAGGTTGTTGGTAGGGTAAATTACCTTTGGCTGTTTGTTTGGACTCCAAAACATATGCTTTTCTTTATTCTGAGGAATGTCCAGTAGTCTCTGCATGTCATGGAACAGACAGTCCATTGTTAGTATATCATGTCTGGTCTAGTACAGCGCATTGGGAAAGTATTCAGACCCCTTGACCCTTTTCACATTTTGTTAAGTTACAGCCTTATTCTAAAATTGATTAAATAAACCATTTTCCTCGTCAATCTGCACACAATGCCCAATAATGACAAAGCAAAAACAGGTTTTAGACATTTTTGCTCATTTATAACAAATAAAAAACATAAATACCTTATTTACATAAGTATTCAGACCCTTTGCTATGAGACTCGAAATGAGCTCAGGTGCTTCCTGTTTCTATTGATCATCCTTGAGATGTTTCTACAACTTGATTGGAGTCCACCTGTGGTAATTTCAATTGATTGGACATGATTTGTAAAGGCACACACTCGTCTATATAAGGACCCACAGTTGACAGTGCATGTCAGAGCAAAAACCAAGCCATGAGGTCGAAGGAATTGTCCATAGAGCTCCGAGGCAGGATTGTGTCGAGGCACAGATCTGGGGAAGGGTACCAACAAATATTCTGCAGCATTGAAGGTTCCCAAGAACACAGTAGCCTCCATCATTCTTAAATGGAAGATGTTTGGAACCACTAAGACTCTTCCAAGAGCTGGCCGCCCATCCAAACTGAGCAATCGGGAGAAAAGGGCCTTGGTCAGGGAGGTGAACAAAAACCCGATGGTCACTCTGACAGAGCTCCAGAGTTCCTCTGTCGAGATGGGAGAACCTTCCAGAAGGAGAACCATCAATGCAGCACTCCACCAATCAGGCCATTATGGTAGAGTGGCCAGATGGAAGCATCTCCTCAGTAAAAGGCACATGACAGACCGCTTGGAGTTTGCCAAAAGGCACCTAATGGACTCTCAGACCATGAGAAACAAGATTCTCTGGTCTGTTGAAACCAAGATTGAACTCTTTGGCCTGAATACCAAGTGTCAGGTCTGGAGGAAACCTGGCACCATCCCTACGGTGAAGCATGGTGGTGGCAGCATCATGCTGTGGGGATGTTTTTCAGCAGCAGGGACTGGGAGACTAGTCAGGATCAAGAGAAAGATGAACAGAGCAAAGTACAGAGAGATCCTTGATCAAAACCTGCTTCAGCACGCTCAGGACCTCAGACTGGGGTGAAGGTTCACCTTCCAACAGGACAACGACCATAAGCACACAGCCAAGACAACGCAGGAGTGGCTTCGGGACATGTCTCTGAATGTCCTTGAGTGGCCCAGCCAGGGCCCGGACTTGGGACTTGAACCCGATCGAACATCTCTGAAGAGACCTGAAAATAACTGTGCAGCGATGCTCCCCATCCAATCTGACAGAGCTTGAGAGGATCTGCAGAGAATAAATGGGATAAACTCCCCAAATACAGGTGTGCCAAGAATGTAGATTCATACCCAAGAAGACTTGAGGTTGTAATCGCTGCCAAAGGCGCTTCAACAAAGTACTGAGTAAAGGGTCTGAATGCTTATGTAAATGTGATATTTCATTATTTATTTTTATATATACAAAGAAATCAGTCTAAAAAGCTGTAGTTTGTCTTTATCTTTTAGCTGTTCATGTTGTTTTCTGTTTAGTTCATCTATCTCCTTTAGTAGTGTTTCCTTATGTTCAACTTCCTGTTTGCTCTTTTCTAGGACACAGTCTCTTTTCTGCAGTTGAACTCTGCACTTCTGTAGTTCTTTTTCCAGTGCCTCAACTTGCTTCTTACTATTCTCCAGCTCACTAGCAGTGCTTATGTCATCCAGTTTTGTGTCTTTGTCCCGAAGCTGTTTGAATTTCTCATTCAGTTGTTTTGTGGCATCAAATACAGTAAAAAACTAACATTTAACTAGCAACCATTACTCTAAGACTATCAGACTCTGACTAATAAAACATTTAGGTGAAATCTGTGCTCCATATTTGCATACTGTATAGGTGATATGAAACATTTGAATGGGTCAATAAAAATACATTACAAAAGTATGCATGGGGAGTATGAGAGAAATGTACCCTTAGACATGTAGGTTGTTGGTAGGGTAAATTACCTTTGGCTGTATGTTTAGACTCCTCCAAATCGTAGCGACTGCTTCTTTATTGCGAGGACAGTCCAGTAGTCCATGGTTCTCATGGAACAGACAGTCCACTGTTAGTATATCATGTCTGGTCACCAGTATGCTACTGTTAGGTACTGTGCAGTCTGGGTTGAAGGAATGATGCAGCACCACCAAAACAACACGTTTACCAGCTGTTTAGAAAGTGACAATAAAATGTTTAGCATGAGAAAAAGCTAACAAATAAAGCATTCAGATAATTAGCCTCTTGCTAGATACATAGGTCAACACTGACATGGATTTGATATAAAACATTTCAGATACGCAGTATATGTCAATAACTTTGCTTCTTACTTGGTATCTCCTGCAGTGCTGCTTCAATATCAGTCCCAGCACGACTGACGATAGGACAGAAAGTCATAATGACATCACTCTCCTCCAGGGTCCTCACTTCAGTAAAGTCTCGTTGCATGGTGAGTTGTTTCAAAAAGTCCTTATGAGAAGCCAAGGTATTGCCACTAACAACAGTGAAGAATTTTCTCATCCTTGGATTACCTGCAACAGGATATTAAAGATGGAACCTGTATTGTTAATTCCATGACCTTGATCATTAGTGCAGCTGGTTTATGTAAAAAAGGTGGCGTATCAGCTCGGCTACTTTTTGTAACAACATACAACTTTATAACTGACATATTTTGATGAAATGTTAGACCACACATCGACCTTCATATGATGGGCACACTTACAGATATTTTGCTCACATTCTAAGTGTAAGCACTGCAAAAGCTCACTATGAAGGAGTTTTTGATCAAGTACATTTAAGCAAGAAAAAACCCCAATGGCATCTGAGAAAGTAACATGTTGACTTACAATGAACACTGGACTCTGCCATTTTGCCTGTATAAAAAAAAGTTTGAAATCATTACTACACACATCATTAGGTTACTTAGTAGTAGTATTTTTGTTATATTTTCTCCTTCCCAGTAAAAATTGTCTGTATTTAAATTGGAATGTTGTGTTTATTTTTGGAAATTGAAAGTAATACTTCTTGGGCTCTATTTTATGCATGCTCATTTGCAATTTCGACCTGTTAAAGCTGTCACTCTTCTGTTTTCAAACCCTAGCGCCAGGATTGGTAATTTACCTGTTTTATATGAGCTTGCTTGCGCTGAGGTGTGAGGGGTGGAAATATCTGACGTGTGTCCTTAAAAACGCTTGCATATGGAACAAGAGGGATGTGCTTTTTGTACCAGTAAAGCTTGTATTTAGAAACATAAAAAACTAAATGTTTTTGATAAAACATTTATTAAAAAACCAAGCATAGCCTCCACTCCTCTCAATAAAGGTGCTTTTTTTTGGTCCTGCCCAATGCATTCGCCAAGTAGTCAAGACTATCATAAAGGGTTTGGCACATCAGACCACTTTCAAATAAATCTTTATTAAAAGATCAAGTTTGGGGCCATCCTATTTTCATCTATCTAGGCTAATCTACATTATTTTAGCCAGATCCTGTTATTATTTTGAATGTGCGTAAAAACTCCTCCATGTAGGCTATTTGCTCATCATGGAAGAAGAGATGAGATGATCCGGTGACACTCATATTTAAAAACAATTATGTTATTTTCCTGTAAGAATTGCTTGTATTCCATTTCGATTGAGCCCTTGTAGGCTACCCTTACCCTACTATAACGAAAGCTAGATTCAAAAGCAATGCGTCTGGTGTCTTTCTTATCCTGGCCATCCATTAGCCAAGTAGCCTATCCATAAAAGGTTTCTAAATGGTCTACTCGTGAGGCTTTTGTATTACTCACAATTCACACACTGTAGGCCTACCTGCAGTGCATAGGATACTCCATTCGGCTTGTATCCATCCCCATTTCAAAAGAGCACCTCTTGTCCGGTTACCAAAGACACACTCCTCCAAACATATTGAAATTATTCAGTCTTATAACACCATATCATCGGTAGGCTATATCTAGCCCATTCATAGACGCTAACTACCTTTAGCGCCTATTGACAATAGTATCCTCTGGTCGGGGTAGTTTTGTTAAAGGACTGGTTGCACGCACGATATACTGCACACTCAACAAAAACATAAACGCAACATGTAAAGTGTTGGTCCCATGTTTCATGAGCTGAAATAAAAGATCCCTGAAATGTTACATATGCCCAGAAAGCTTATTTCTCTCAAAGTTTGAGCACACATTTTTAAAGATCCCTGTTAGGGAGCATTTCTGCTTTGCCAAGATAATCCATCCACCTGACAGGTGTGGTACAGTGGGGAGAACAAGTATTTCATACACTGCCGATTTTACAGGTTTTCCTACTTACAAAGCATGTAGAGGTCTGTCATTTTTATCATAGCTACACTTCAACTGTGAGAGACGGAATCTAAAACAAAAATCCAGAAAATCCCATTGTATGATTTTTAAGTAATTAATTTGCATTTTATTGCATGACATAAGTATTTGATCACCTACCAACCAGTAAGAATTACGGCTCTCACAGACCTGTTCGTTTTTCTTTAAGAAGCCCTCCTGTTCTTCACTCATTACCTGTATTAACTGCACCTGTTCGAACTCGTTACCTGTATAAAAGATACCTGTCCACACACTCAATCAAACAGACTCCAACCTCTCCACAATGGCCAAGACCAGAGAGCTGTGTAAGGACATCAGGGATACAATTGTAGACCTGCACAAGGTTGGGATGGGCTACTGGACAATAGGCAAGCAGCTTGGTGAGAAGGCAACAACTGTTGGTGCAATTATTAGAAAATGGAAAAGTTCAAGATGACGGTCAATCACCCTCGGTCTGGGGCTCCATGCAAGATCTCACCTCGTGGGGCATCAATGATCATGAGGAAGGTGAGGGATGAGCCCAGAACTACACGGCAGGACCTGGTCAATGACCTGAAGAGAGCTGGGACCACAGTCTCAAAGAAAACCATTAGTAACACACTACGCCGTCATGGATTAAAATCCTGCAGCGCACACAAGGTCCCCCTGCTCAAGCCAGCGCATGTCCAGGCCCGTCTGAAGTTTGCCAATGACCATCTGGATGATCCAGAGGAGGAATGGGAGAAGGTCTTGTGGTCTGATGAGACAAAAATTGAGCTTTTTGGTCTAAACTCCACTCGCCGTGTTTGGAGGAAGAAGAAGGATGAGTACAACCCCAAGAACACCATCCCAACCGTGAAGCATGGAGGTGGAAACATAATTCTTTTGGGATGCTTTTCTGCAAAGGGGACAGGACGACTGCACCGTATTGAGGGGAGGATGGATGGGGCCATGTATTGCGAGATCTTGGCTAACAACCTCCTTCCCTCAGTAAGAGCATTGAAGATGGGTCGTGGCTGGGTCTTCCAGCATGACAACGACCCGAAACACACAGCCAGGGCAACTAAGGAGTGGCTCCGTAAGAAGCATCTCAAGATCCTGGAGTGGCCTAGCCAGTCTCCAGACCTGAACCCAATAGAAAATCTTTGGAGGGAGCTGAAAGTCCGTATTGCCCAGCGACAGCCCCGACACCTGAAGGATCTGGAGAAGGTCTGTATGGAGGAGTGGACCAAAATCCCTGCTGCAGTGTGTGCAAACCTGGTCAAGACCTACAGGAAACATATGATCTCTGTAATTGCAAACAAAGGTTTCTGTACCAAATATTAAGTTCTGCTTTTCTGACGTATCAAATACTTATGTCATGCAATAAAATGCAAATTAATTACTTAAAAATCATACAATGTGATTTTCTAAATTTTTGTTTTAGATTCCGTCTCTCACAGTTGAAGTGTACCTATGATAAAAATTACAGACCTCTACATGCTTTGTAAGTAGGAAAACCTGCAAAATCGGTAGTGTATCAAATACTTGTTCTCCCCACTGTATATCATGAAGCTGATTAAACAGCATGCTCATTACACCGTACTTTCTACAAAGTTACAGAAAGCTAAACCAACAACTACACAAACTGAAATTGCATACATTGTAAACGAAGGTCCAACGAAGAAAAACTTAGCTAGCTAGATAGCATTGATTTGTTAGGCTTCATCTATTACTATAGGCCTATGTGTGAAATTAGTTTTGATATAGTTTAGGTGTAGTTTCGATGGGCCATTGTCAGATGGCAGTAAACTGTTGGGTTGGGGAAAAGAGGAATGGGGAAAATTGACTTGCCCTCCCTCCTAAAACTGCTTATAACACAAACTCTGTTGGTGATATCAAGATTCTAACAACGACGGTGTGTTGAATAGACTTATTTAGGAAAAGACAAAGACAGGGGTGACATGACTTAAAAAATGGCAGAGTAATTAAAATGTTTAATTCATATGAAATCAAAAATGACAGTCTCTGCACTTGTTTGGAAAAAATCACTGAGATTTATAGATCAGACTCACCAGTCATCTTGCTTCTCCCTTCAGTCATCAGATCCTGTACCTGATGTTATGAGATGACAAAGGACATGCAAATTCTGTGTTGGGACATTAGGCGAAAATGCAAGGCAGCTGAGTTGATACTACATGTATGACATGGGGCGGCAGGTAGCTTAGTGGTTAAGAGCGTTGTGCCAGTAACCGAAAGGTCGCTGGTTCTAATCCCTAAGCCGACTAGGTGAAAAATCTGTCGATGTGCCCTTGAGCAAGGCACTTAAGTCGCTCTGGATAAGAGCGTCTGCTAAATGACTATAAATGTAAAAATGTAAAATGTATTAAATTAAATAAAATAAATTCTAAACACAATGCCACATAATGGCGAAGCAAAAACAGGTTTTTAGAAATTGTTGCTAATTTATAAAATATAAAAACAGATAAAAAACAGCGGTTTGATTTTCTCATTCAGTTGTATTGTGTCATCAAATACAGTAAAAAAAACGAACATTTAACTAGCAAACATTACTCTAAGACTATCAGAAACCAACTAGTAAAATGTTTTTGGGAAATCAGTTCTTCTCCATATTTGTATACTGTATAGGTGATATGAAACATTTGAATGGGTCAATAAAAAAACATTACAAAAGTATGCATGGGGAGTATGAGAGAAATGTACCCTTAGGTTGTTGGTAGGGTAAATTACCTTTGGCTGTTTGTTTGGACTCCAAAACATACGCTTTTCTTTATTCTGAGGAATGTCCAGTAGTCTCTGCATGTCATGGAACAGACAGTCCATTGTTAGTATATCATGTCTGGTCTAGTACAGCGCATTGGGAAAGTATTCAGACCCCTTGACCTTTTTCACATTTTGTTAAGTTACAGCCTTATTCTAAAATTGATTAAATAAACCATTTTCCTCGTCAATCTGCACACAATGCCCAATAATGACAAAGCAAAAACAGGTTTTAGACATTTTTGCTCATTTATAACAAATAAAAAACATAAATACCTTATTTACATAAGTATTCAGACCCTTTGCTATGAGACTCGAAATTGAGCTCAGGTGCATCCTGTTTCCAATGATAATCCTTGAGATGTTTCTACAACTTCATTGGAGTCCACCTGTGGTAAATTCAATTGATTGGACATGATTTGGAAAGGCACACACTCGTCTATATAAGGTCCCACAGTTGACAGTGCATGTCAGAGCAAAAACCAAGCCATGAGGTCGAAGGAATTGTCCATAGAGCTCTGAGGCAGGATTGTGTCGAGGCACAGATCTGGGGAAGGGTACCAACAAATATTTTGCAGTATTGAAGGTCCCCAAGAACACAGTAGCCTCCATCATTCTTAAATGGAAGATGATTGGAACCACCAAGACTCTTCCAAGAGCTGGCCGCCCATCCAAACTGAGCAATTGGGAGAAAAGGGCCTTGGTCAGAGAGGTGAACAAAAACCCGATGGTCACTCTGACAGAGCTCCAGAGTTCCTCTGTGGAGATGGGAGAACCTTCCAGAAGGAGAACCATCAATGCAGTACTCCACCAATCAGGCCATTATGGTAGAGTGGCCAGACGGAAGCATCTCCTCAATAAGAGGCACATGACAGACCGTCAGGATCAAGAGAAAGATGAACAGAGCAAAGTACAGAGAGATCCTTGATCAAAACCTGCTTCAGCACGCTCAGGACCTCAGACTGGGGTGAAGGTTCACCTTCCAACAGGACAACGACCATAAGCACACAGCCAAGACAACGCAGGAGTGGCTTCGGGACATGTCTCTGAATGTCCTTGAGTGGCCCAGCCAGAGCCCGGACTTGGGACTTGAACCCGATCGAACATCTCTGGAAAGACCTGAAAATAGCTGTGCAGCGATGCTCCCCATCCAACCTGACAGAGCTTGAGAGGATCTGCAGAGAATAAATGGGATAAACTCCCCAAATACAGGTGTGCCAAGAATGTAGATTCATACCCAAGAAGACTTGAGGTTGTAATCGCTGCCAAAGGCGCTTCAACAAAGTACTGAGTAAAGGGTCTGAATGCTTATGTAAATGTGATATTTCATTATTTATTTTTATATACATTTTTTTTTAAATCTAAAAACCTGTAGTTTGTCTTTATCTTTTAGCTGTTCATGTTGTTTTCTGTTTAGTTCATCTATCTCCTTTAGTAGTGTTTCCTTATGTTCAACTTCCTGTTTGCTCTTTTCTAGGTCACAGTCTCTTTTCTGCAGTTGAACTCTGCACTTCTGTAGTTCTTTTTCCAGTGCCTCAACTTGCTTCTTACTATTCTCCAGCTCACTAGCAGTGCTTATGTCATCCAGTTTTGTGTCTTTGTCCCGAAGCTGTTTGAATTTCTCATTCAGGTGTTTTGTGGCATCAAATACAGTAAAAAACTCACATTTAACTAGCAACCATTACTCTAAGACTATCAGACTCTGACTAATAAAACATTTAGGTGAAATCTGTGCTCCATATTTGTATACTGTATAGGTGATATGAAACATTTGAATGGGTCAATAAAAAAACATTGCAAAAGTATGCATGGGGAGTATGAGAGAAATGTACCCTCAGTACATGTAGGTTGTTGGTAGGGTAAATTACCTTTGGCTGTATGTTTAGACTCCTCCAAATCGTAGCGACTGCTTCTTTATTGCGAGGACAGTCCAGTAGTCCATGGTTCTCATGGAACAGACAGTCCACTGTTAGTATATCATGTCTGGTCACCAGTATGCTACTGTTAGGTACTGTGCAGTCTGGGTTGAAGGAATGATGCAGCACCACCAAAACAACACGTTTACCAGCTGTTTAGAAAGTGACAATAAAATGTTTAGCATGAGAAAAAGCTAACAAATAAAGCATTCAGATAATTAGCCTCTTGCTAGATACATAGGTCAACACTGACATGGATTTGATATAAAACATTTCAGATCTGCAGTATATGTCAATAACTTTGCTTCTTACTTGGTATCTCCTGCAGTGCTGCTTCAATATCAGTCCCAGCACGACTGACGATAGGACAGAAAGTCATAATGACATCACTCTCCTCCAGGGTCCTCACTTCAGTAAAGTCTCGTTGCATGGTGAGTTGTTTCAAAAACTCCTTATGAGAAGCCAAGGTATTGCCACTAACAACAGTGAAGAATTTTCTCATCCTTGGATTACCTGCAACAGGATATTACAGATGGAACCTGTATTGTTAATTCCATGACCTTGATCATTAGTGCAGCTGGTTTATGTAAAAAAGGTGGCGTATCAGCTCGGCTACTTTTTGTAACAACATACAACTTTATAACTGACATATTTTGATGAAATGTTAGACCACACATCGACCTTCATATGATGGGCACACTTACAGATATTTTGCTCACATTCTAAGTGTAAGCACTGCAAAAGCTCACTATGATGGAGTTTTTGATCAAGTACATTTAAGCAAGAAAAAACCCCAATGGCATCTGAGAAAGTAACATGTTGACTTACTATGAAAACTGGACTCTGCCATTTTGCCTGTATAAAAAAAGTTTGAAATCATTACTACACACATCATTAGGTTACTTAGTAGTATTATTTTTGTTATATTTTCTCCTTCCCAGTAAAAATTGTCTGTATTAAAATTGGAATGTTGTGTTTATTTTTGGAAATTGAAAGTAATACTTCTTGGGCTCTATTTTATGCATGCTCATTTGCAATTTCGACCTGTTAATGCTGTCACTCTTCTGTTTTCAAACCCTAGCGCCAGGATTGGTGATTTACCTGTTTTATATGAGCTTGGTGTGGTGTGAGGGGTGGCAATATCTGACGTGTGTCCTTAAGAACGCTTGCATATGGAACAAGAGGGATGTGTTTTTTGTACCAGTAAAGCTTGTATTTAGAAACATAAAAAACTAAATGTTTTTGATAAAACATTTATTAAAAAACCAAGCATAGCCTCCACTCCTCTCAATAAAGGCGCTTTTTTTGTCCTGCCCAATGCATTCGCCAAGTAGACAAGACTATCATAAAGGGTTTGGCACATCAGACCACTTTCAAATAAATCTTTATTAAAAGATCAAGTTTGGGGCCATCCTATTTTCATCTATCTAGGCTAATCTACATTATTTTAGCCAGATCCTGTTATTATTTTGAATGTGCGTAAAAACTCCTACATGTAGGCTATTTGCTCATCATGGAAGAAGAGATGAGATGATCCGGTGACACTCATATTTAAAAACAATTATGTTATTTTCCTGTAAGAATTGCTTGTATTCCATTTAGATTGAGCCCTTGTAGGCTACCCTTACCCTACTATAATGAAAGCTAGATTCAAAAGCAATGCGTCTGGTGTCTTTCTTATCCTGGCCATCCATTAGCCAAGTAGCGTATCCATAAAAGGTTTCTAAATGGTCTACTCGTGAGGCTTTTGTATTACTCACAATTCACACACTGTAGGCCTACCTGCAGTGCATAGGATACTCCATTCGGCTTGTATCCATCCCCATTTCAAAAGAGCACCTCTTGTCCGGTTACCAAAGACACACTCCTCCAAACATATTGAAATTATTCAGTCTTATAACACCATATCATCGGTAGGCTATATCTAGCCCATTCATAGACGCTAACTACCTTTAGCGCCTATTGACAATAGTATCCTCTGGTCGGTGTAGTTTTGTTAAAGGACTGGTTGCACGCACGATATACTGCACACTCAACAAAAACATAAACGCAACATGTAAAGTGTTGGTCCCATGTTTCATGAGCTGAAATAAAAGATCCCCGAAATGTTGCATATGCCCAGAAAGCTTATTTCTTTCAAAGTTTGAGCACACATTTTTAAAGATCCCTGTTTGGGAGCATTTCTGCTTTGCCAAGATAATCCATCCACCTGACAGGTGTGGTACAGTGGGGAGAACAAGTATTTCATACACTGCCGATTTTACAGGTTTTCCTACTTACAAAGCATGTAGAGGTCTGTCATTTTTATCATAGCTACACTTCAACTGTGAGAGACGGAATCTAAAACAAAAATCCAGAAAATCACATTGTATGATTTTTTAGTAATTAATTTGCATTTTATTGCATGACATAAGTATTTGATCACCTACCAACCAGTAAGAATTCCGGCTCTCACAGACCTGTTCGTTTTTCTTTAAGAAGCCCTCCTGTTCTTCACTCATTACCTGTCTTAACTGCACCTGTTCGAACTCGTTACCTGTATAAAAGATACCTGTCCACACACTCAATCAAACAGACTCCAACCTCTCCACAATGGCCAAGACCAGAGAGCTGTGTAAGGACATCAGGGATAAAATTGTAGACCTGCACAAGGTTGGGATGGGCTACAGGACAATAGGCAAGCAGCTTGGTGAGAAGGCAACAACTGTTGGTGCAATTATTAGAAAATGGAAGAAGTTCAAGATGACGGTCAATCACCCTCGGTCTGGGGCTCCATGCAAGATCTCACCTCGTGGGGCATTAATGATCATGAGGAAGGTGAGGGATATGCCCAGAACTACACGGCAGGACCTGGTCAATGACCTGAAGAGAGCTGGGAACACAGTCTCAAAGAAAACCATTAGTAACACACTACGCCGTCATGGATTAAAATCCTGCAGCGCACGCAAGGTCCCCCTGCTCAAGCCAGCGCATGTCCAGGCCCGTCTGAAGTTTGCCAATGACCATCTGGATGATCCAGAGGAGGAATGGGAGAAGGTCTTGTGGTCTGATGAGACAAAAATTGAGCTTTTTGGTCTAAACTCTACTCGCCATGTTTGGAGGAAGAAGAAGGATGAGTACAACCCCAAGAACACCATCCCAACCGTGAAGCATGGAGGTGGAAACATCATTCTTTGGGGATGCTTTTCTGCAAAGGGGACAGGACGACTGCACCGTATTGAGGGGAGGATGGATGGGGCCATGTATTGCGAGATCTTGGCCAACAACCTCCTTCCCTCAGTAAGAGCATTGAAGATGGGTCGTGGCTGGGTCTTCCAGCATGACAACGACCCGAAACACACAGCCAGGGCAAACCTGGTCAAGACCTACAGGAAACATATGATCTCTGTAATTGCAAACAAAGGTTTCTGTACCAAATATTAAGTTCTGCTTTTCTGATGTATCAAATACTTATGTCATGCAATAAAATGCAAATTAATTACTTAAAAATCATACAATGTGATTTTCTAAATTTTTGTTTTAGATTCCGTCTCTCACAGTTGAAGTGTACCTATGATAAAAATTACAGACCTCTACATGCTTTGTAAGTAGGAAAACCTGCAAAATCGACAGTGTATCAAATACTTGTTCTCCCCACTGTATATCATGAAGCTGATTAAACAGCATGCTCATTACACCGTACTTTCTACAAAGTTACAGAAAGCTAAACCAACAACTACACAAACTGAAATAGCATACATTGTAAACAAAGGTCCAACGAAGAAAAACTTAGCTAGCTAGATAGCATTGATTTGTTAGGCTTCATCTATTACTATAGGCCTATGTGTGAAATTAGTTTTGATATAGTTTAGGTGTAGTTTCGATGGGCCATTGTCAGATGGCAGTAAACTGTTGGGTTGGGGAAAAGAGGAATGGGGGAAATTGACTTGCCCTCCCTCCTAAAACTGCTTATAACACAAACTCTGTTGGTGATATCAAGATTCTAACAACGATGGTGTGTTGAATAGACTTATTTAGGAAAAGACAAAGAGGGGGGTGACATGACTTAAAAAATGGCAGAGTAATTAAAATGTTTAATTCATATGAAATCAAAAATGACAGTCTCTGCACTTGTTTGGAAAAAATCACTGAGATTTATAGATCAGACTCACCAGTCATCTTGCTTCTCCCTTCAGTCATCAGATCCTGTACCTGATGTTATGAGATGACAAAGGACATGCAAATTCTGTGTTGGGACATTAGGCGAAAATGCAAGGCAGCTGAGGTGATACTACATGTATGATAGTACAGTATGAGAAATTATGGAAATTCTACTGTAACAGTGTTTATAATTAAATAATGATTATGTGATTATTAAAAGTCTGTCTCACCATGTTCAATGTTTTAATTTTTTGTAACCTCCATTTATCTGTGACTTTGCTTTATCCGATTCTACTTCTCTTCTAGTACAGTGCATTGGGAAAGTATTCAGACCCCTTGACCTTTTTCACATTTTGTTACGTTACAGCCTTATTCTAAAATTGATTAAATAAATTCTACACACAATCTACACACAATGCCACATAATGACGAAGCAAAAACAGGTTTTTAGAAATTGTTGCTAATTTATAAAATATAAAAACAGATAAAAAACAGCGGTTTGATTTTCTCATTCAGTTGTTTTGTGGCATCAAATACAGTAAAAAAAACTAACATTTAACTAGCAACCATTACTCTAAGACTATCAGAAACCAACTAGTAAAATGTTTTTGGGAAATCAGTTCTTCTCCATATTTGTATACTGTATAGGTGATATGAAACATTTGAATGGGTCAATAAAAAAACATTACAAAAGCATGTGTGGGAAGTATGAGAGAAATGTACCCTCAGTACATGTAGGTTGTTGGTAGGGTAAATTACCTTTGGCTGTATGTTTAGACTCCTCCTAAACGTAGCGAATGCTTCATTATTCTGAGGAAAGTCCAGTAGTCTCCGCTTCTCATGGAACAGACAGTCAATTGTTAGTATATCATGTCTGGTCTAGTACAGTGCATTGGGAAAGTATTCAGACCCCTTGACCTTTTTCACATTTTGTTACGTTACAGCCTTATTCTAAAATTGATTAAATAAACAATTTTCCTCGTCAATCTGCACACAATGCCCGATAATGACAAAGCAAAAACAGGTTTTAGACATTTTTGCTCATTTATAACAAATAAAAAACAGAAATACCTTATTTACATAAGTATTCAGACCCTTTGCTATGAGACTCGAAATTGAGCTCAGGTGCATCCTGTTTCCAATGATAATCCTTGAGATGTTTCTACAACTTCATTGGAGTCCACCTGTGGTAAATTCAATTGATTGGACATGATTTGGAAAGGCACACACTCGTCTATATAAGGTCCCACAGTTGACAGTGCATGTCAGAGCAAAAACCAAGCCATGAGGTCGAAGGAATTGTCCATAGAGCTCTGAGGCAGGATTGTGTCGAGGCACAGATCTGGGGAAGGGTACCAACAAATATTTTGCAGCATTGAAGGTCCCCAAGAACGCAGTAGCCTCCATCATTCTTAAATGGAAGATGTTTCGAACCACCAAGACTCTTCCAAGAGCTGGCCGCCCGTCCAAACTGAGCAATCGGGAGAAAAGGGCCTTGGTCAGGGAGGTGAACAAAAACCTGATGGTCACTCTGACAGAGCTCCAGAGTTCCTCTGTGGAGATGGGAGAAGCTTCCAGATGGAGAACCATCAATGCAGCACTCCACCAATCAGGCCATTATGGTAGAGTGGCCAGACGGAAGCATCTCCTCAGTAAGAGGGACATGACAGACCGCTTGGAGTTTGCCAAAAGGCACCTAATGGACTCTCAGACCATGAGAAACAAGATTCTCTGGTCTGATGAAACCAAGATTGAACTCTTTGGCCTGAATACCAAGTGTCAGGTCTGGAGGAAACCTGGCACCATCCCTACGGTGAAGCATGGTGGTGGCAGCATCATGCTGTGGGGATGTTTTTCAGCGGCAGGGACTGGGGGACTAGTCAGGATCAAGAGAAAGATGAACAGAGCAAAGTACAGAGAGATCCTTGATCAAAACCTGCTTCAGCACGCTCAGGACCTCAGACTGGGGTGAAGGTTCACCTTCCAACAGGACAACGACCATAAGCACACAGCCAAGACAACGCAGGAGTGGCTTCGGGACATGTCTCTGAATGTCCTTGAGTGGCCCAGCCAGAGCCCGGACTTGGGACTTGAACCCGATCGAACATCTCTGGAGAGACCTGAAAATAGCTGTGCAGCGATGCTCCCCATCCAACCTGACAGAGCTTGAGAGGATCTGCAGAGAATAAATGGGATAAACTCCCCAAATACAGGTGTGCCAAGAATGTAGATTCATACCCAAGAAGACTTGAGGTTGTAATCGCTGCCAAAGGCGCTTCAACAAAGTACTGAGTAATAGGGTCTGAATGCTTATGTAAATGTCATATTTCATTATTTATTTTTATATAAAAATATAAAAAGCTGTAGTTTGTCTTTATCTTTTAGCTGTTCATGTTGTTTTCTGTTTAGTTCATCTATCTCCTTTAGTAGTGTTTCCTTATGTTCAACTTCCTGTTTGCTCTTTTCTAGGTCACAGTCTCTTTTCTGCAGTTGAACTCTGCACTTCTGTAGTTCTTTTTCCAGTGCCTCAACTTGCTTCTTACTATTCTCCAGCTCACTAGCAGTGCTTATGTCATCCAGTTTTGTGTCTTTGTCCCGAAGCTGTTTGAATTTCTCATTCAGGTGTTTTGTGGCATCAAATACAGTAAAAAACTCACATTTAACTAGCAACCATTACTCTAAGACTATCAGACTCTGACTAATAAAACATTTTGGTGAAATCTGTGCTTCTCCATATTTGTATACTGTATAGGTGATATGAAACATTTGAATGGGTCAATAAAAAAACATTACTAAAGTATGCATGGGGAGTATGAGAGAAATGTACCCTCAGTACATGTAGGTTGTTGGTAGGGTAAATTACCTTTGGCTGTATGTTTAGACTCCTCCAAATCGTAGCGACTGCTTCTTTATTGCGAGGACAGTCCAGTAGTCCATGGTTCTCATGGAACAGACAGTCCACTGTTAGTATATCATGTCTGGTCACCAGTCTGCTACTGTTAGGTACTGTGCAGTCTGGGTTGAAGGAATGATGCAGCACCACCAAAACAACACGTTTACCAGCTGTTTAGAAAGTGACAATAAAATGTTTAGCATGAGAAAAAGCTAACAAATAAAGCATTCAGATAATTAGCCTCTTGCTAGATACATAGGTCAACACTGACATGGATTTGATATAAAACATTTCAGATACGCAGTATATGTCAATAACTTTGCTTCTTACTTGGTATCTCCTGCAGTGCTGCTTCAATATCAGTCCCAGCACGACTGACGATAGGACAGAAAGTCATAATGACATCACTCTCCTCCAGGGTCCTCACTTCAGTAAAGTCTCGTTGCATGGTGAGTTGTTTCAAAAACTCCTTATGAGAAGCCAAGGTATTGCCTCTGACAACAGTGAAGAATTTTCTCATCCTTTGATTACCTGCAACAGGATATTAAAGAAGGAACCTTTATTGTTAATTCCATGACCTTGATCATTAGTGCAGCTGGTTTATGTAAAAAAGGTGGCGTATCAGCTCGGCTACTTTTTGTAACAACATACAACTTTATAACTGACATATTTTGATGAAATGTTAGACCACACATCGACCTTCATATGATGGGCACACTTACAGATATTTTGCTCACATTCTAAGTGTAAGCACTGCAAAAGCTCACTATGAAGGAGTTTTTGATCAAGTACATTTAAGCAAGAAAAAAACCCAATGGCATCTGAGAAAGTAACATGTTGACTTACTATGAAAACTGGACTCTGCCATTTTGCCTGTATAAAAAAAAGTTTGAAATCATTACTACATACATCATTAGGTTACTTAGTAGTATTATTTTTGTTCTATTTTCTCCTTCCCAGTAAAAATTGACTGTATTAAAATTATAATGTTGTGTTTATTTTTGGAAATTGAAAGTAATACTTCTTGGGCTCTATTTTATGCATGCTCATTTGCAATTTCGACCTGTTAATGCTGTCACTCTTCTGTTTTCAAACCCTAGCGCCAGGATTGGTAATTTACCTGTTTTATATGAGCTTGCTTGCGCTGAGGTGTGAGGAGTGGCATTATCTGACGTGTGTCCTTAAAAACGCTTGCATATGGAACAAGAGGGATGTGCTTTTTGTACCAGTAAAGCTCGTATTTAGAAACATAAAAAACTAAATGTTTTTGATAAAACATTTATTAAAAAACCAAGCATAGCCTCCACTCCTCTCAATAAAGGCGTTTTTTTTTGTCCTGCCCAATGCATTCGCCAAGTAGTCAAGACTATCATAAAGGGTTTGGCACATCAGGCCACTTTCAAATAAATCTTTATTAAAAGATCAAGTTTGGGGCCATCCTATTTTCATCTATCTAGGCTAATCTACATTATTTTAGCCAGATCCTGTTATTATTTTGAATGTGCGTAAAAACTCCTCCATGTAGGCTATATGCTCATCATGGAAGAAGAGATGAGATGATCCGGTGACACTCATATTTAAAAACAATTATGTTATTTTCCTGTAAGAATTGCTTGTATTCCGTTTCGATTGAGCCCTTGTAGGCTACCCTTACCCTACTATAACGAAAGCTAGTTTCAACAGCAATGCGTCTGGTGTCTTTCTTATCCTGGCCATCCATTAGCCAAGTAGCCTATCCATAAAAGGTTTCTAAATGGTCTACTCGTGAGGCTTTTGTATTACTCACAATTCACACACTGTAGGCCTACCTGCAGTGCATAGGATACTCCATTCGGCTTGTATCCATCCCCATTTCAAAAGAGCACCTCTTGTCCGGTTACCAAAGACACACTCCTCCAAACATATTGAAATTATTCAGTCTTATAACACCAAATCATCGGTAGGCTATATCTAGCCCATTCATAGACGCTAACTACCTTTAGCGCCTATTGACAATAGTATCCTCTGGTCGGGGTAGTTTTGTTAAAGGACTGGTTGCACGCACGATATACTGCACACTCAACAAAAACATAAACGCAACATGTAAAGTGTTGGTCCCATGTTTCATGAGCTGAAATAAAAGATCCCCGAAATTTTACATATGCCCAGAAAGCTTATTTCTTTCAAAGTTTGAGCACACATTTTTAAAGATCCCTGTTTGGGAGCATTTCTGCTTTGCCAAGATAATCCATCCACCTGACAGGTGTGGTACAGTGGGGAGAACAAGTATTTCATACACTGCCGATTTTACAGGTTTTCCTACTTACGAAGCATGTAGAGGTCTGTCATTTTTATCATAGCTACACTTCAACTGTGAGAGACGGAATCTAAAACAAAAATCCAGAAAATCACATTGTATGATTTTTAAGTAATTAATTTGCATTTTATTGCATGACATAAGTATTTGATCACCTACCAACCAGTAAGAATTCCGGCTCTCACAGACCTGTTCGTTTTTCTTTAAGAAGCCCTCCTGTTCTTCACTCATTACCTGTATTAACTGCACCTGTTCGAACTCGTTACCTGTATAAAAGATACCTGTCCACACACTCAATCAAACAGACTCCAACCTCTCCACAATGGCCAAGACCAGAGAGCTGTGTAAGGACATCAGGGATAAAATTGTAGACCTGCACAAGGTTGGGATGGGCTACAGGACAATAGGCAAGCAGCTTGGTGAGAAGGCAACAACTGTTGGTGCAATTATTAGAAAATGGAAGAAGTTCAAGATGACGGTCAATCACCCTCGGTCTGGGGCTCCATGCAAGATCTCACCTCGTGGGGCATTAATGATCATGAGGAAGGTGAGGGATATGCCCAGAACTACACGGCAGGACCTGGTCAATGACCTGAAGAGAGCTGGGACCACAGTCTCAAAGAAAACCATTAGTAACACACTACGCCGTCATGGATTAAAATCCTGCAGCGCACGCAAGGTCCCCCTGCTCAAGCCAGCGCATGTCCAGGCCCGTCTGAAGTTTGCCAATGACCATCTGGATGATCCAGAGGAGGAATGGGAGAAGGTCTTGTGGTCTGATGAGACAAAAATTGAGCTTTTTGGTCTAAACTCTACTCGCCGTGTTTGGAGGAAGAAGAAGGATGAGTACAACCCCAAGAACACCATCCCAACCGTGAAGCATGGAGGTGGAAACATCATTCTTTGGGGATGCTTTTCTGCAAAGGGGACAGGACGACTGCACCGTATTGAGGGGAGGATGGATGGGACCATGTATTGCGAGATCTTGGCCAACAACCTCCTTCCCTCAGTAAGAGCATTGAAGATGGGTCGTGGCTGGGTCTTCCAGCATGACAACGACCCGAAACACACAGCCAGGGCAACTAAGGAGTGGCTCCGTAAGAAGCATCTCAAGATCCTGGAGTTTAGCTTTAAATCTTTGGAGGGAGCTGAAAGTCCGTATTGCCCAGCGACAGCCCCGACACCTGAAGGATCTGGAGAAGGTCTGTATGGAGGAGTGGGCCAAAATCCCTGCTGCAGTGTGTGCAAACCTGGTCAAGACCTACAGGAAACATATGATCTCTGTAATTGCAAACAAAGGTTTCTGTACCAAATATTAAGTTCTGCTTTTCTGATGTATCAAACACTTATGTCATGCAATAAAATGCAAATTAATTACTTAAAAATCATACAATGTGATTTTCTAAATTTTTGTTTTAGATTCCGTCTCTCACAGTTGAAGTGTACCTATGATAAAAATTACAGACCTCTACATGCTTTGTAAGTAGGAAAACCTGCAAAATCGACAGTGTATCAAATACTTGTTCTCCCCACTGTATATCATGAAGCTGATTAAACAGCATGCTCATTACACCGTAATTTCTACAAAGTTACAGAAAGCTAAACCAACAACTACACAAACTGAAATAGCATACATTGTAAACAAAGGTCCAACGAAGAAAAACTTAGCTAGCTAGATAGCATTGATTTGTTAGGCTTCATCTATTACTATAGGCCTATGTGTGAAATTAGTTTTGATATAGTTTAGGTGTAGTTTCGATGGGCCATTGTCAGATGGCAGTAAACTGTTGGTTTGGGGAAAAGAGGAATGGGGGAAATTGACTTGCCCTCCCTCCTAAAACTGCTTATAACACAAACTCTGTTGGTGATATCAAGATTCTAACAACGATGGTGTGTTGAATAGACTTATTTAGGAAAAGACAAAGACGGGGGTGACATGACTTAAAAAATGGCAGAGTAATTAAAATGTTTAATTCATATGAAATCAAAAATGACAGTCTCTGCACTTGTTTGGAAAAAATCACTGAGATGTATAAATCAGACTCACCAGTCATCGTGCTTCTCCCTTCAGTCATCAGATCCTGTACCTGATGTTATGAGATGACAAAGGACATGCAAATTCTGTGTTGGGACATTAGGCGAAAATGCAAGGCAGCTGAGTTGATACTACATGTATGACATGGGGCGGCAGGTAGCTTAGTGGTTAAGAGCGTTGTGCCAGTAACCGAAAGGTCGCTGGTTCTAATCCCTAAGCCGACTAGGTGAAAAATCTGTCGATGTGCCCTTGAGCAAGGCACTTAACCCTAATTGCTCCTGTAAGTCGCTCTGGATAAGAGCGTCTGCTAAATGACTATAAATGTAAAAATGTAAAATTTATTCAATTAAATAAAATACAATCTACACACAATGCCACATAATGACGAAGCAAAAACTGGTTTTTAGAAATTGTTGCTAATTTATAAAATATAAAAACAGATAAAAAACAGCGGTTTGATTTTCTCATTCAGTTGTATTGTGGCATCAAATACAGTAAAAAACTAACATTTAACTAGCAACCATTACTCTAAGACTATCAGACTCTGACTAATAAAACATTTAGGTGAAATCTGTGCTCCATATTTGTATACTGTATAAGTGATATGAAACATTTGAATGGGTCAATAAAAAAACATTACAAAAGTATGCATGGGGAGTATGAGAGAAATGTACCCTTAGTACATGTAGGTTGTTGGTAGGGTAAATTACCTTTGGCTGTATGTTTAGACTCCTCCAAATCGTAGCGACTGCTTCTTTATTGCGAGGACAGTCCAGTAGTCCATGGTTCTCATGGAACAGACAGTCCACTGTTAGTATATCATGTCTGGTCACCAGTATGCTACTGTTAGGTACTGTGCAGTCTGGGTTGAAGGAATGATGCAGCACCACCAAAACAACACGTTTACCAGCTGTTTAGAAAGTGACAATAAAATGTTTAGCATGAGAAAAAGCTAACAAATAAAGCATTCAGATAATTAGCCTCTTGCTAGATACATACAGTGAGGGAAAAAAGTATTTGATCCCCTGCTGATTTTGTACGTTTGCCCACTGACAAAGAAATGATCAGTCTATAGTTTTAATGGTAGGTTTATTTGAACAGTGAGAGACAGAATAACAACAAAAAAATCCAGAAAAACGCATGTCAAAAATGTTATAAATTGATTTGCATTTTAATGAGGGAAATAAGTATTTGACCCCCTCTCAATCAGAAAGATTTCTGACTCCCAGGTGTCTTTTATACAGGTAACAAGCTGAGATTAGGAGCACACTCTTAAAGGGAGTGCTCCTAATCTCAGCTTGTTACCTGTATAAAAGACACCTGTCCACAGAAGCAATCAATCAATCAGATTCCAAACTCTACACCATGGCCAAGACCAAAGAGCTCTCCAGGGATGTCAGGGACAAGATTGTAGACCTACACAAGGCTGGAATGGGCTACAAGACCATCGCCAAGCAGCTTGGTGAGAAGGTGACAACAGTTGGTGCGATTATTCGCAAATGGAAGAAACACAAAAGAACTGTCAATCTCCCTCGGCCTGGGGCTCCATGCAAGTTCTCACCTCGTGGAGTTGCAATGATCATGAGAACGGTGAGGAATCAGCCCAGAACTACACGGGAGGATCTTGTCAGTAATCTCAAGACAGCTGGGACCATAGTCACCAAGAAAACAATTGGTAACACACTACGCCGTGAAGGACTGAAATCCTGCAGCGCCCGCAAGGTTCCCCTGCTCAAGAAAGCACATATACAGGCCCGTATGAAGTTTGCCAATGAACATCTGAATGATTCAGAGGAGAACTGGGTGAAAGTGTTGTGGTCAGATGAAACCAAAATCGAGCTCTTTGGCATCAACTCAACTCGCCGTGTTTGGAGGAGGAGGAATGCTGCCTATGACCCCAAGAACACCATCCCCACCGTCAAACATGGAGGTGGAAACATGCTTTGGGGGGGGGGTTCTGCTAAGGGGACAGGACAACTTCACCGCATCAAAGGGACGATGGACGGGGCCATGTACCGTCAAATCTTGGGTGAGAACCTCCTTCCCTCAGCCAGGGCATTGAAAATGGGTCGTGGATGGGTATTCCAGCATGACAATTACCCAAAACACACGGCCAAGGCAACAAAGGAGTGGCTCAGGAAGAAGCACATTAAGGCCCTGGAGTGGCCTAGCCAGTCTCCAGACCTTAATCCCATAGAAAATCTGTGGAGGGAGCTGAAGGTTAGAGTTGCCAAACGTCAGCCTCGAAACCTTAATGACTTGGAGAAGATCTGCAAAGAGGAGTGGGATAAAATCCCTCCTGAGATGTGTGCAAACCTGGTGGCCAAGTACAAGAAACGTCTGACCTCTGTGATTGCCAACAAGGGTTTTACAACCAAGTACTAAGTCATGTTTTGCAGAGGGGTCAAATACTTATTTCCCTCATTAAAATGCAAATCAATTTATAACATTTTTGACATGCATTTTTCTGGATTTTTTTGTTGTTATTCTGTCTCTCACTGTTCAAATAAACCTACCATTAAAATTATAGACTGATCATGTCTTTGTCAGTGGGCAAATGTACAAAATCAGCAGGGGATCAAATACTTTTTTCCTCACTGTAGGTCAACACTGACATGGATTTGATATAAAACATTTCAGATACGCAGTATATGTCAATAACTTTGCTTCTTACTTGGTATCTCCTTCAGTGCTGCTTCAATATCAGTCCCAGCACGACTGACGATAGGACAGAAAGTCATGATGACATCACTCTCCTCCAGGGTCCTCACTTCAGTAAAGTCTTGTTGCATGGTGAGTTGTTTCAAAAAGTCCTCATGAGAAGCCAAGGTATTGCCACTAACAACAGTGAAGAATTTTCTCATCCTTGGATTACCTGCAACAGGATATTACAGATGGAACCTGTATTGTTAATTCCATGACCTTGATCATTAGTGCAGCTGGTTTATGTAAAAAAGGTGGCGTATCAGCTCGGCTACTTTTTGTAACAACATACAACTTTATAACTGACATATTTTGATGAAATGTTAGACCACACATCGACCTTCATATGATGGGCACACTTACAGATATTTTGCTCACATTCTAAGTGTAAGCACTGCAAAAGCTCACTATGAAGGAGTTTTTGATCAAGTACATTTAAGCAAGAAAAAAACCCAATGGCATCTGAGAAAGTAACATGTTGACTTACTATGAAAACTGGACTCTGCCATTTTGCCTGTATAAAAAAAAGTTTGAAATCATTACTACATACATCATTAGGTTACTTAGTAGTATTATTTTTGTTCTATTTTCTCCTTCCCAGTAAAAATTGACTGTATTAAAATTATAATGTTGTGTTTATTTTTGGAAATTGAAAGTAATACTTCTTGGGCTCTATTTTATGCATGCTCATTTGCAATTTCGACCTGTTAATGCTGTCACTCTTCTGTTTTCAAACCCTAGCGCCAGGATTGGTAATTTACCTGTTTTATATGAGCTTGCTTGCGCTGAGGTGTGAGGAGTGGCATTATCTGACGTGTGTCCTTAAAAACGCTTGCATATGGAACAAGAGGGATGTGCTTTTTGTACCAGTAAAGCTCGTATTTAGAAACAAAAAAAACTAAATGTTTATGATAAAACATTTATTTAAAAAACAAGCATAGCCTCCACTCCTCTCAATAAAGGCGCTTTTTTTGTCCTGCCCAATGCATTCGCCAAGTAGACAAGACTATCATAAAGGGTTTGGCACATCAGACCACTTTCAAATAAATCTTTATTAAAAGATCAAGTTTGGGGCCATCCTATTTTCATCTATCTAGGCTAATCTACATTATTTTAGCCAGATCCTGTTATTATTTTGAATGTGCGTAAAAACTCCTCCATGTAGGCTATTTGCTCATCATGGAAGAAGAGATGAGATGATCCGGTGACACTCATATTTAAAAACAATTATGTTATTTTCCTGTAAGAATTGCTTGTATTCCATTTCGATTGAGCCCTTGTAGGCTACCCTTACCCTACTATAATGAAAGCTAGATTCAAAAGCAATGCGTCTGGTGTCTTTCTTATCCTGGCCATCCATTAGCCAAGTAGCGTATCCATAAAAGGTTTCTAAATGGTCTACTCGTGAGGCTTTTGTATTACTCACAATTCACACACTGTAGGCCTACCTGCAGTGCATAGGATACTCCATTCGGCTTGTATCCATCCCCATTTCAAAAGAGCACCTCTTGTCCGGTTACCAAAGACACACTCCTCCAAACATATTGAAATTATTCAGTCTTATAACACCATATCATCGGTAGGCTATATCTAGCCCATTCATAGACGCTAACTACCTTTAGCGCCTATTGACAATAGTATCCTCTGGTCGGTGTAGTTTTGTTAAAGGACTGGTTGCACGCACGATATACTGCACACTCAACAAAAACATAAACGCAACATGTAAAGTGTTGGTCCCATGTTTCATGAGCTGAAATAAAAGATCCCCGAAATGTTGCATATGCCCAGAAAGCTTATTTCTTTCAAAGTTTGAGCACACATTTTTAAAGATCCCTGTTTGGGAGCATTTCTGCTTTGCCAAGATAATCCATCCACCTGACAGGTGTGGTACAGTGGGGAGAACAAGTATTTCATACACTGCCGATTTTACAGGTTTTCCTACTTACAAAGCATGTAGAGGTCTGTCATTTTTATCATAGCTACACTTCAACTGTGAGAGACGGAATCTAAAACAAAAATCCAGAAAATCACATTGTATGATTTTTAAGTAATTAATTTGCATTTTATTGCATGACATAAGTATTTGATCACCTACCAACCAGTAAGAATTCCGGCTCTCACAGACCTGTTCGTTTTTCTTTAAGAAGCCCTCCTGTTCTTCACTCATTACCTGTCTTAACTGCACCTGTTCGAACTCGTTACCTGTATAAAAGATACCTGTCCACACACTCAATCAAACAGACTCCAACCTCTCCACAATGGCCAAGACCAGAGAGCTGTGTAAGGACATCAGGGATAAAATTGTAGACCTGCACAAGGTTGGGATGGGCTACAGGACAATAGGCAAGCAGCTTGGTGAGAAGGCAACAACTGTTGGTGCAATTATTAGAAAATGGAAGAAGTTCAAGATGACGGTCAATCACCCTCGGTCTGGGGCTCCATGCAAGATCTCACCTCGTGGGGCATTAATGATCATGAGGAAGGTGAGGGATATGCCCAGAACTACACGGCAGGACCTGGTCAATGACCTGAAGAGAGCTGGGACCACAGTCTCAAAGAAAACCATTAGTAACACACTACGCCGTCATGGATTAAAATCCTGCAGCGCACGCAAGGTCCCCCTGCTCAAGCCAGCGCATGTCCAGGCCCGTCTGAAGTTTGCCAATGACCATCTGGATGATCCAGAGGAGGAATGGGAGAAGGTCTTGTGGTCTGATGAGACAAAAATTGAGCTTTTTGGTCTAAACTCTACTCGCCGTGTTTGGAGGAAGAAGAAGGATGAGTACAACCCCAAGAACACCATCCCAACCGTGAAGCATGGAGGTGGAAACATCATTCTTTGGGGATGCTTTTCTGCAAAGGGGACAGGACGACTGCACCGTATTGAGGGGAGGATGGATGGGGCCATGTATTGCGAGATCTTGGCCAACAACCTCCTTCCCTCAGTAAGAGCATTGAAGATGGGTCGTGGCTGGGTCTTCCAGCATGACAACGACCCGAAACACACAGCCAGGGCAACTAAGGAGTGGCTCCGTAAGAAGCATCTCAAGATCCTGGAGTTTAGCTTTAAATCTTTGGAGGGAGCTGAAAGTCCGTATTGCCCAGCGACAGCCCCGACACCTGAAGGATCTGGAGAAGGTCTGTATGGAGGAGTGGGCCAAAATCCCTGCTGCAGTGTGTGCAAACCTGGTCAAGACCTACAGGAAACATATGATCTCTGTAATTGCAAACAAAGGTTTCTGTACCAAATATTAAGTTCTGCTTTTCTGATGTATCAAACACTTATGTCATGCAATAAAATGCAAATTAATTACTTAAAAATCATACAATGTGATTTTCTAAATTTTTGTTTTAGATTCCGTCTCTCACAGTTGAAGTGTACCTATGATAAAAATTACAGACCTCTACATGCTTTGTAAGTAGGAAAACCTGCAAAATCGACAGTGTATCAAATACTTGTTCTCCCCACTGTATATCATGAAGCTGATTAAACAGCATGCTCATTACACCGTACTTTCTACAAAGTTACAGAAAGCTAAACCAACAACTACACAAACTGAAATAGCATACATTGTAAACAAAGGTCCAACGAAGAAAAACTTAGCTAGCTAGATAGCATTGATTTGTTAGGCTTCATCTATTACTATAGGCCTATGTGTGAAATTAGTTTTTATATAGTTTAGGTGTAGTTTCGATGGGCCATTGTCAGATGGCAGTAAACTGTTGGGTTGGGGAAAAGAGGAATGGGGGAAATTGACTTGCCCTCCCTCCTAAAACTGCTTATAACACAAACTCTGTTGGTGATATCAAGATTCTAACAACGATGGTGTGTTGAATAGACTTATTTAGGAAAAGACAAAGACGGGGGTGACATGACTTAAAAAATGGCAGAGTAATTAAAATGTTTAATTCATATGAAATCAAAAATGACAGTCTCTGCACTTGTTTGGAAAAAATCACTGAGATTTATAGATCAGACTCACCAGTCATCTTGCTTCTCCCTTCAGTCATCAGATCCTGTACCTGATGTTATGAGATGACAAAGGACATGCAAATTCTGTGTTGGGACATTAGGCGAAAATGCAAGGCAGCTGAGTTGATACTACATGTATGACATGGGGCGGCAGGTAGCTTAGTGGTTAAGAGCGTTGTGCCAGTAACCGAAAGGTCGCTGGTTCTAATCCCTAAGCCGACTAGGTGAAAAATCTGTCGATGTGCCCTTGAGCAAGGCACTTAACCCTAATTGCTCCTGTAAGTCGCTCTGGATAAGAGCGTCTGCTAAATGACTATAAATGTAAAAATGTAAAATTTATTAAATAAAATACAATCTACACATAATGACGAAGCAAAAACAGGTTTTTAGAAATTGTTGCTAATTTATAAAATATAAAAACAGATAAAAAACTGCGGTTTGATTTTCTCATTCAGTTGTATTGTGGCATCAAATACAGTAAAAAACTAACATTTAACTAGCAACCATTACTCTAAGACTATCAGACTCTGACTAATAAAACATTTAGGTGAAATCTGTGCTCCATATTTGTATACTGTATAGGTGATATGAAACATTTGAATGGGTCAATAAAAAAACATTACAAAAGTATGCATGGGGAGTATGAGAGAAATGTACCCTTAGTACATGTAGGTTGTTGGTAGGGTAAATTACCTTTGGCTGTATGTTTAGACTCCTCCAAATCGTAGCGACTGCTTCTTTATTGCGAGGACAGTCCAGTAGTCCATGGTTCTCATGGAACAGACAGTCCACTGTTAGTATATCATGTCTGGTCACCAGTATGCTACTGTTAGGTACTGTGCAGTCTGGGTTGAAGGAATGATGCAGCACCACCAAAACAACATGTTTACCAGCTGTTTAGAAAGTGACAATAAAATGTTTAGCATGAGAAAAAGCTAACAAATAAAGCATTCAGATAATTAGCCTCTTGCTAGATACATACAGTGAGGGAAAAAAGTATTTGATCCCCTGCTGATTTTGTACGTTTGCCCACTGACAAAGAAATGATCAGTCTATAGTTTTAATGGTAGGTTTATTTGAACAGTGAGAGACAGAATAACAACAAAAAAATCCTGAAAAACGCATGTCAAAAATGTTATAAATTGATTTGCATTTTAATGAGGGAAATAAGTATTTGACCCCCTCTCAATCAGAAAGATTTCTGGCTCCCAGGTGTCTTTTATACAGGTAACATGCTGAGATTAGGAGCACACTCTTAAAGGGAGTGCTCCTAATCTCAGCTTGTTACCTGTATAAAAGACACCTGTCCACAGAAGCAATCAATCAATCAGATTCCAAACTCTACACCATGGCCAAGACCAAAGAGCTCTCCAAGGATGTCAGGGACAAGATTGTAGACCTACACAAGGCTGGAATGGGCTACAAGACCATCGCCAAGCAGCTTGGTGAGAAGGTGACAACAGTTGGTGCGATTATTCGCAAATGGAAGAAACACAAAAGAACTGTCAATCTCCCTCGGCCTGGGGCTCCATGCAAGTTCTCACCTCGTGGAGTTGCAATGATCATGAGAACGGTGAGGAATCAGCCCAGAACTACACGGGAGGATCTTGTCAGTAATCTCAAGACAGCTGGGACCATAGTCACCAAGAAAACAATTGGTAACACACTACGCCGTGAAGGACTGAAATCCTGCAGCGCCCGCAAGGTTCCCCTGCTCAAGAAAGCACATATACAGGCCCGTATGGAGTTTGCCAATGAACATCTGAATGATTCAGAGGAGAACTGGGTGAAAGTGTTGTGGTCAGATGAAACCAAAATCGAGCTCTTTGGCATCAACTCAACTCGCCGTGTTTGGAGGAGGAGGAATGCTGCCTATGACCCCAAGAACACCATCCCCACCGTCAAACATGGAGGTGGAAACATGCTTTGGGGGGGGGGTTCTGCTAAGGGGACAGAACAACTTCACCGCATCAAAGGGACGATGGACGGGGCCATGTACCGTCAAATCTTGGGTGAGAACCTCCTTCCCTCAGCCAGGGCATTGAAAATGGGTCGTGGATGGGTATTCCAGCATGACAATTACCCAAAACACACGGCCAAGGCAACAAAGGAGTGGCTCAGGAAGAAGCACATTAAGGCCCTGGAGTGGCCTAGCCAGTCTCCAGACCTTAATCCCATAGAAAATCTGTGGAGGGAGCTGAAGGTTAGAGTTGCCAAACGTCAGCCTCGAAACCTTAATGACTTGGAGAAGATCTGCAAAGAGGAGTGGGATAAAATCCCTCCTGAGATGTGTGCAAACCTGGTGGCCAAGTACAAGAAACGTCTGACCTCTGTGATTGCCAACAAGGGTTTTACAACCAAGTACTAAGTCATGTTTTGCAGAGGGGTCAAATACTTATTTCCCTCATTAAAATGCAAATCAATTTATAACATTTTTGACATGCATTTTTCTGGATTTTTTTGTTGTTATTCTGTCTCTCACTGTTCAAATAAACCTACCATTAAAATTATAGACTGATCATGTCTTTGTCAGTGGGCAAATGTACAAAATCAGCAGGGGATCAAATACTTTTTTCCTCACTGTAGGTCAACACTGACATGGATTTGATATAAAACATTTCAGATACGCAGTATATGTCAATAACTTTGCTTCTTACTTGGTATCTCCTTCAGTGCTGCTTCAATATCAGTCCCAGCACGACTGACGATAGGACAGAAAGTCATGATGACATCACTCTCCTCCAGGGTCCTCACTTCAGTAAAGTCTTGTTGCATGGTGAGTTGTTTCAAAAAGTCCTCATGAGAAGCCAAGGTATTGCCACTAACAACAGTGAAGAATTTTCTCATCCTTGGATTACCTGCAACAGGATATTACAGATGGAACCTGTATTGTTAATTCCATGACCTTGATCATTAGTGCAGCTGGTTTATGTAAAAAAGGTGGCGTATCAGCTCGGCTACTTTTTGTAACAACATACAACTTTATAACTGACATATTTTGATGAAATGTTAGACCACACATCGACCTTCATATGATGGGCACACTTACAGATATTTTGCTCACATTCTAAGTGTAAGCACTGCAAAAGCTCACTATGAAGGAGTTTTTGATCAAGTACATTTAAGCAAGAAAAAAACCCAATGGCATCTGAGAAAGTAACATGTTGACTTACTATGAAAACTGGACTCTGCCATTTTGCCTGTATAAAAAAAAGTTTGAAATCATTACTACATACATCATTAGGTTACTTAGTAGTATTATTTTTGTTCTATTTTCTCCTTCCCAGTAAAAATTGACTGTATTAAAATTATAATGTTGTGTTTATTTTTGGAAATTGAAAGTAATACTTCTTGGGCTCTATTTTATGCATGCTCATTTGCAATTTCGACCTGTTAATGCTGTCACTCTTCTGTTTTCAAACCCTAGCGCCAGGATTGGTAATTTACCTGTTTTATATGAGCTTGCTTGCGCTGAGGTGTGAGGAGTGGCATTATCTGACGTGTGTCCTTAAAAACGCTTGCATATGGAACAAGAGGGATGTGCTTTTTGTACCAGTAAAGCTCGTATTTAGAAACAAAAAAAACTAAATGTTTATGATAAAACATTTATTTAAAAAACAAGCATAGCCTCCACTCCTCTCAATAAAGGCGCTTTTTTTGTCCTGCCCAATGCATTCGCCAAGTAGACAAGACTATCATAAAGGGTTTGGCACATCAGACCACTTTCAAATAAATCTTTATTAAAAGATCAAGTTTGGGGCCATCCTATTTTCATCTATCTAGGCTAATCTACATTATTTTAGCCAGATCCTGTTATTATTTTGAATGTGCGTAAAAACTCCTCCATGTAGGCTATTTGCTCATCATGGAAGAAGAGATGAGATGATCCGGTGACACTCATATTTAAAAACAATTATGTTATTTTCCTGTAAGAATTGCTTGTATTCCATTTCGATTGAGCCCTTGTAGGCTACCCTTACCCTACTATAATGAAAGCTAGATTCAAAAGCAATGCGTCTGGTGTCTTTCTTATCCTGGCCATCCATTAGCCAAGTAGCGTATCCATAAAAGGTTTCTAAATGGTCTACTCGTGAGGCTTTTGTATTACTCACAATTCACACACTGTAGGCCTACCTGCAGTGCATAGGATACTCCATTCGGCTTGTATCCATCCCCATTTCAAAAGAGCACCTCTTGTCCGGTTACCGAAGACACACTCCTCTAAACATATTGAAATTATTCAGTCTTATAACACCATATCATCGGTAGGCTATATCTAGCCCATTCATAGACGCTAACTACCTTTAGCGCCTATTGACAATAGTATCCTCTGGTCGGGGTAGTTTTGTTAAAGGACTGGTTGCACGCACGATATACTGCACACTCAACAAAAACATGAACGCAACATGTAAAGTGTTGGTCCCATGTTTCATGAGCTGAAATAAAAGATCCCCGAAATTTTACATATGCCCAGAAAGCTTATTTCTTTCAAAGTTTGAGCACACATTTTTAAAGATCCCTGTTTGGGAGCATTTCTGCTTTGCCAAGATAATCCATCCACCTGACAGGTGTGGTACAGTGGGGAGAACAAGTATTTCATACACTGCCGATTTTACAGGTTTTCCTACTTACAAAGCATGTAGAGGTCTGTCATTTTTATCATAGCTACACTTCAACTGTGAGAGACGGAATCTAAAACAAAAATCCACAAAATCACATTGTATGATTTTTAAGTAATTAATTTGCATTTTATTGCATGACATAAGTATTTGATCACCTACCAACCAGTAAGAATTCCGGCTCTCACAGACCTGTTCGTTTTTCTTTAAGAAGCCCTCCTGTTCTTCACTCATTACCTGTATTAACTGCACCTGTTCGAACTCGTTACCTGTATAAAAGATACCTGTCCACACACTCAATCAAACAGACTCCAACCTCTCCACAATGGCCAAGACCAGAGAGCTGTGTAAGGACATCAGGGATAAAATTGTAGACCTGCACAAGGTTGGGATGGGCTACAGGACAATAGGCAAGCAGCTTGGTGAGAAGGCAACAACTGTTGGTGCAATTATTAGAAAATGGAAGAAGTTCAAGATGACGGTCAATCACCCTCGGTCTGGGGCTCCATGCAAGATCTCACCTCGTGGGGCATCAATGATCATGAGGAAGGTGAGGGATATGCCCAGAACTACACGGCAGGACCTGGTCAATGACCTGAAGAGAGCTGGGACCACAGTCTCAAAGAAAACCATTAGTAACACACTACGCCGTCATGGATTAAAATCCTGCAGCGCACGCAAGGTCCCCCTGCTCAAGCCAGCGCATGTCCAGGCCCGTCTGAAGTTTGCCAATGACCATCTGGATGATCCAGAGGAGGAATGGGAGAAGGTCTTGTGGTCTGATGAGACAAAAATTGAGCTTTTTGGTCTAAACTCCACTCGCCGTGTTTGGAGGAAGAAGAAGGATGAGTACAACCCCAAGAACACCATCCCAACCGTGAAGCATGGAGGTGGAAACATCATTCTTTGGGGATGCTTTTCTGCAAAGGGGACAGGACGACTGCACCGTATTGAGGGGAGGATGGATGGGGCCATGTATTGCGAGATCTTGGCCAACAACCTCCTTCCCTCAGTAAGAGCATTGAAGATGGGTCGTGGCTGGGTCTTCCAGCATGACAACGACCCGAAAAACACAGCCAGGGCAAACCTGGTCAAGACCTACAGGAAACATATGATCTCTGTAATTGCAAACAAAGGTTTCTGTACCAAATATTAAGTTCTGCTTTTCTGATGTATCAAATACTTATGTCATGCAATAAAATGCAAATTAATTACTTAAAAATCATACAATGTGATTTTCTAAATGTTTGTTTTAGATTCCGTCTCTCACAGTTGAAGTGTACCTATGATAAAAATTACAGACCTCTACATGCTTTGTAAGTAGGAAAACCTGCAAAATCGACAGTGTATCAAATACTTGTTCTCCCCACTGTATATCATGAAGCTGATTAAACAGCATGCTCATTACACCGTACTTTCTACAAAGTTACAGAAAGCTAAACCAACAACTACACAAACTGAAATAGCATACATTGTAAACAAAGGTCCAACGAAGAAAAACTTAGCTAGCTAGATAGCATTGATTTGTTAGGCTTCATCTATTACTATAGGCCTATGTGTGAAATTAGTTTTGATATAGTTTAGGTGTAGTTTCGATGGGCCATTGTCAGATGGCAGTAAACTGTTGGGTTGGGGAAAAGAGGAATGGGGGAAATTGACTTGCCCTCCCTCCTAAAACTGCTTATAACACAAACTCTGTTGGTGATATCAAGATTCTAACAACGATGGTGTGTTGAATAGACTTATTTAGGAAAAGACAAAGAGGGGGGTGACATGACTTAAAAAATGGCAGAGTAATTAAAATGTTTAATTCATATGAAATCAAAAATGACAGTCTCTGCACTTGTTTGGAAAAAATCACTGAGATTTATAGATCAGACTCACCAGTCATCTTGCTTCTCCCTTCAGTCATCAGATCCTGTACCTGATGTTATGAGATGACAAAGGACATGCAAATTCTGTGTTGGGACATTAGGCGAAAATGCAAGGCAGCTGAGGTGATACTACATGTATGATAGTACAGTATGAGAAATTATGGAAATTCTACTGTAACAGTGTTTATACTTAAATAATGATTATGTGATTATTAAAAGTCTGTCTCACCATGTTCAATGTTTTAATTTTTTGTAACCTCCATTTATCTGTGACTTTGCTTTATCCGATTCTACTTCTCTTCTAGTACAGTGCATTGGGAAAGTATTCAGACCCCTTGACCTTTTTCACATTTTGTTACGTTACAGCCTTATTCTAAAATTGATTAAATAAATTCTACACACAATCTACACACAATGCCACATAATGACGAAGCAAAAACAGGTTTTTAGAAATTGTTGCTAATTTATAAAATATAAAAACAGATAAAAAACAGCAGTTTGATTTTCTCATTCAGTTGTTTTGTGGCATCAAATACAGTAAAAAAAACTAACATTTAACTAGCAACCATTACTCTAAGACTATCAGAAACCAACTAGTAAAATGTTTTTGGGAAATCAGTTCTTCTCCATATTTGTATACTGTATAGGTGATATGAAACATTTGAATGGGTCAATAAAAAAACATTACAAAAGCATGTGTGGGAAGTATGAGAGAAATGTACCCTCAGTACATGTAGGTTGTTGGTAGGGTAAATTACCTTTGGCTGTATGTTTAGACTCCTCCTAAACGTAGCGAATGCTTCATTATTCTGAGGAAAGTCCAGTAGTCTCCGCTTCTCATGGAACAGACAGTCAATTGTTAGTATATCATGTCTGGTCTAGTACAGTGCATTGGGAAAGTATTCAGACCCCTTGACCTTTTTCACATTTTGTTACGTTACAGCCTTATTCTAAAATTGATTAAATAAACAATTTTCCTCGTCAATCTGCACACAATGCCCGATAATGACAAAGCAAAAACTGGTTTTAGACATTTTTGCTCATTTATAACAAATAAAAAACAGAAATACCTTATTTACATAAGTATTCAGACCCTTTGCTATGAGACTCGAAATTGAGCTCAGGTGCATCCTGTTTCCAATGATAATCCTTGAGATGTTTCTACAACTTCATTGGAGTCCACCTGTGGTAAATTCAATTGATTGGACATGATTTGGAAAGGCACACACTCGTCTATATAAGGTCCCACAGTTGACAGTGCATGTCAGAGCAAAAACCAAGCCATGAGGTCGAAGGAATTGTCCATAGAGCTCTGAGGCAGGATTGTGTCGAGGCACAGATCTGGGGAAGGGTACCAACAAATATTTTGCAGCATTGAAGGTCCCCAAGAACGCAGTAGCCTCCATCATTCTTAAATGGAAGATGTTTCGAACCACCAAGACTCTTCCAAGAGCTGGCCGCCCGTCCAAACTGAGCAATCGGGAGAAAAGGGCCTTGGTCAGGGAGGTGAACAAAAACCTGATGGTCACTCTGACAGAGCTCCAGAGTTCCTCTGTGGAGATGGGAGAAGCTTCCAGATGGAGAACCATCAATGCAGCACTCCACCAATCAGGCCATTATGGTAGAGTGGCCAGACGGAAGCATCTCCTCAGTAAGAGGGACATGACAGACCGCTTGGAGTTTGCCAAAAGGCACCTAATGGACTCTCAGACCATGAGAAACAAGATTCTCTGGTCTGATGAAACCAAGATTGAACTCTTTGGCCTGAATACCAAGTGTCAGGTCTGGAGGAAACCTGGCACCATCCCTACGGTGAAGCATGGTGGTGGCAGCATCATGCTGTGGGGATGTTTTTCAGCGGCAGGGACTGGGAGACTAGTCAGGATCAAGAGAAAGATGAACAGAGCAAAGTACAGAGAGATCCTTGATCAAAACCTGCTTCAGCACGCTCAGGACCTCAGACTGGGGTGAAGGTTCACCTTCCAACAGGACAACGACCATAAGCACACAGCCAAGACAACGCAGGAGTGGCTTCGGGACATGTCTCTGAATGTCCTTGAGTGGCCCAGCCAGAGCCCGGACTTGGGACTTGAACCCGATCGAACATCTCTGGAGAGACCTGAAAATAGCTGTGCAGCGATGCTCCCCATCCAACCTGACAGAGCTTGAGAGGATCTGCAGAGAATAAATGGGATAAACTCCCCAAATACAGGTGTGCCAAGAATGTAGATTCATACCCAAGAAGACTTGAGGTTGTAATCGCTGCCAAAGGCGCTTCAACAAAGTACTGAGTAATAGGGTCTGAATGCTTATGTAAATGTCATATTTCATTATTTATTTTTATATAAAAATATAAAAAAATATAAAAAGCTGTAGTTTGTCTTTATCTTTTAGCTGTTCATGTTGTTTTCTGTTTAGTTCATCTATCTCCTTTAGTAGTGTTTCCTTATGTTCAACTTCCTGTTTGCTCTTTTCTAGGTCACAGTCTCTTTTCTGCAGTTGAACTCTGCACTTCTGTAGTTCTTTTTCCAGTGCCTCAACTTGCTTCTTACTATTCTCCAGCTCACTAGCAGTGCTTATGTCATCCAGTTTTGTGTCTTTGTCCCGAAGCTGTTTGAATTTCTCATTCAGGTGTTTTGTGGCATCAAATACAGTAAAAAACTCACATTTAACTAGCAACCATTACTCTAAGCCTATCAGACTCTGACTAATAAAACATTTTGGTGAAATCTGTGCTTCTCCATATTTGTATACTGTATAGGTGATATGAAACATTTGAATGGGTCAATAAAAAAACATTACTAAAGTATGCATGGGGAGTATGAGAGAAATGTACCCTCAGTACATGTAGGTTGTTGGTAGGGTAAATTACCTTTGGCTGTATGTTTAGACTCCTCCAAATCGTAGCGACTGCTTCTTTATTGCGAGGACAGTCCAGTAGTCCATGGTTCTCATGGAACAGACAGTCCACTGTTAGTATATCATGTCTGGTCACCAGTCTGCTACTGTTAGGTACTGTGCAGTCTGGGTTGAAGGAATGATGCAGCACCACCAAAACAACACGTTTACCAGCTGTTTAGAAAGTGACAATAAAATGTTTAGCATGAGAAAAAGCTAACAAATAAAGCATTCAGATAATTAGCCTCTTGCTAGATACATAGGTCAACACTGACATGGATTTGATATAAAACATTTCAGATACGCAGTATATGTCAATAACTTTGCTTCTTACTTGGTATCTCCTGCAGTGCTGCTTCAATATCAGTCCCAGCATGACTGACGATAGGACAGAAAGTCATGATGACATCACTCTCCTCCAGGGTCCTCACTTCAGTAAAGTCTTGTTGCATGGTGAGTTGTTTCAAAAAGTCCTTATGAGAAGCCAAGGTATTGCCACTAACAACAGTGAAGAATTTTCTCATCCTTGGATTACCTGCAACAGGATATTACATATGGAACCTGTATTGTTAATTCCATGACCTTGATCATTAGTGCAGCTGGTTTATGTTTGAAATCATTACTACACACATCATTAGGTTACTTAGTAGTATTATTTTTGTTCTATTTTCTCCTTCCCAGTAAAAATTGACTGTATTAAAATTAGAATGTTGTGTTTATTTTTGGAAATTGAAAGTAATACTTCTTGGGCTCTATTTTATGCATGCTCATTTGCAATTTCGACCTGTTAAAGCTGTCACTCTTCTGTTTTCAAACCCTAGCGCCAGGATTGGTAATTTACCTGTTTTATATGAGCTTGCTTGCGCTGAGGTGTGAGGAGTGGCATTATCTGACGTGTGTCCTTAAAAACGCTTGCATATGGAACAAGAGGGATGTGCTTTTTGTACCAGTAAAGCTCGTATTTAGAAACAAAAAAAAACTAAATGTTTATGATAAAACATTTATTAAAAAACCAAGCATAGCCTCCACTCCTCTCAATAAAGGCGCTTTTTTTGTCCTGCCCAATGCATTCGCCAAGTAGACAAAACTATCATAAAGGGTTTGGCACATCAGACCACTTTCAAATAAATCTTTATTAAAAGATCAAGTTTGGGGCCATCCTATTTTCATCTATCTAGGCTAATCTACATTATTTTAGCCAGATCCTGTTATTATTTTGAATGTGCGTAAAAACTCCTCCATGTAGGCTATATGCTCATCATGGAAGAAGAGATGAGATGATCCGGTGACACTCATATTTAAAAACAATTATGTTATTTTCCTGTAAGAATTGCTTGTATTCCGTTTCGATTGAGCCCTTGTAGGCTACCCTTACCCTACTATAACGAAAGCTAGTTTAAACAGCAATGCATCTGGTGTCTTTCTTATCCTGGCCATCCATTAGCCAAGTAGCCTATCCATAAAATGTTTCTAAATGGTCTACTTGTGAAGCCTTTGTATTGTTCACAATTCACACACTGTAGGCCTACCTGCAGTGCATAGGATACTCCATTAGGCTTGTATTCCTCCCCATTTCAAAAGAGCGCCTCTTGTCCGGTTACCAAAGACACACTCCTCCAAACATATTGAAATTATTCAGTCTTATAACACCATATCATCGGTAGGCTATATCTAGCCAATTCATAGACGCTAACTACCTTTAGCGCCTATTGACAATAGTATCCTCTAGTCGGGGTAGTTTTGTTAAAGGACTGGTTGCACGCACGATATACTGCACACTCAACAAAAATATAAACACAACATGTAAAGTGTTGGTCCCATGTTTCATGAGCTGAAATAAAAGATCCCAGAAATTTTACATATGCCCAGAAAGCTTATTTCTCTCAAAGTTTGAGCACACATTTTTAAAGATCCCTGTTAGGGAGCATTTCTGCTTTGCCAAGATAATCCATCCACCTGACAGGTGTGGTATATCATGAAGCTGATTAAACAGCATGCTCATTACACCGTACTTTCTACAAAGTTACAGAAAGCTAAACCAACAACTACACAAACTGAAATAGCATACATTGTAAACGATGGTCCAACGAAGCAAAACTTAGCTAGCTAGATAGCATTGATTTGTTAGGCTTCATCTATTACTATAGGCCTATGTGTGAAATTAGTTTTGATATAGTTTAGGTGTAGTTTCGATGGGCCATTGTCAGATGGCAGTAAACTGTTGGGTTGGGGAAAAGAGGAATGGGGGAAATTGACTTGCCTTCCCTCCTAAAACTGCTTATAACACAAACTCTGTTGGTGATATCAAGATTCTAACAACGATGGTGTGTTGAATAGACTTATTTAGGAAAAGACAAAGAGGGGGGTGACATGACTTAAAAAATGGCAGAGTAATTAAAATGTTTAATTCATATGAAATAAAAAATGACAGTCTCTGCACTTGTTTGGAAAAAATCACTGAGATTTATAGATCAGACTCACCAGTCATCTTGCTTCTCAATTTAGTCATCAGATCCTGTACCTGATGTTATGAGATGACAAAGGACATGCAAATTCTGTGTTGGGACATTAGGCGAAAATGCAAGGCAGCTGAGGTGATACTACATGTATGATAGTAGAGTATGAGAAATTATGGAAATTCTACTGTAACAGTGTTTATAATTAAATAATGATTATGTGATTATTAAAAGTCTGTCTCACCATGTTCAATGTTTAAATTTTTTGTAACCTCCATTTATCTGTGACTTTGCTTTATCCGATTCTACTTCTCTTCTAGTACAGTGCATTGGGAAAGTATTCAGACCCCTTTACTTTTTTCACATTTTGTTACGTTACAGCCTTATTCTAAAATTGATTAAATAAACAATTTTCCTCATCAATCTGCACCCAATGCCCCATAATGACAAAGCAAAAACAGGATTTTAGACATGTTTGCTAATTTATAAAAAAGAAAAAACAGATAAAAACTGCTGTTTCATTTTCTCATTAAGTTGTTTTGTGGCATCAAATACAGTAAAAAAAAAACTAACATTTAACTAGCAACCATTACTCTAAGACTATCAGACTCTGACTAATAAAACATTTTGGTGAAATCTGTGCTTCTCCATATTTGTATACTGTATAGGTGATATGAAACATTTGAATGGGTCAATAAAAAAACATTACAAAAGTATGCATGGGGAGTATGAGAGAAATGTACCCTTAGTACATGTAGGTTGTTGGTAGGGTACATTACCTTTGGCTGTATGTTTAGACTCCTCCAAATCGTAGCGACTGCTTCTTTATTGCGAGGGCAGTCCAGTAGTCCATGGTTCTCATGGAACAGACAGTCCACTGTTAGTATATCATGTCTGGTCACCAGTATGCTACTGTTAGGTACTGTGCAGTCTGGGTTGAAGGAATGATGCAGCACCACCAAAACAACACGTTTACCAGCTGTTTAGAAAGTGACAATAAAATGTTTAGCATGAGAAAAAGCTAACAAATAAAGCATTCAGATAATTAGCCTCTTGCTAGATACATAGGTCAACACTGACATGGATTTGATATAAAACATTTCAGATACGCAGTATATGTCAATAACTTTGCTTCTTACTTGGTATCTCCTTCAGTGCTGCTTCAATATCAATCCCAGCACGACTGACGATAGGACAGAAAGTCATGATGACATCACTCTCCTCCAGGGTCCTCACTTCAGTAAAGTCTTGTTGCATGGTGAGTTGTTTCAAAAAGTCCTTATGAGAATCCAAGGTAATGCCACTAACAACAGTGAAGAATTTTCTCATCCTTGGATTACCTGCAACAGGATATTAAAGATGGAACCTGTATTGTTAATTCCATGACCTTGATCATTAGTGCAGCTGGTTTATGTAAAAAAGGTGGCGTATCAGCTCGGCTACTTTTTGTAACAACATACAACTTTATAACTGACATATTTTGATGAAATGTTAGACCACACATCGACCTTCATATGATGGGCACACTTACAGATATTTTGCTCACATTCTAAGTGTAAGCACTGCAAAAGCTCACTATGAAGGAGTTTTTGATCAAGTACATTTAAGCAAGAAAAAACCCCAATGGCATCTGAGAAAGTAACATGTTGACTTACTATATACACTGGACTCTGCCATTTTGCCTGTATAAAACAAAGTTTGAAATCATTACTACACACATCATTAGGTTACTTAGTAGTATTATTTTTGTTCTATTTTCTCCTTCCCAGTAAAAATTGACTGTATTAAAATTGGAATGTTGTGTTTATTTTTGGAAATTGAAAGTAATACTTCTTGGGCTGTATTTTATGCATGCTCATTTGCAATTTCGACCTGTTAAAGCTGTCACTCTTCTGTTTTCAAACCCTAGCGCCAGGATTGGTAATTTACCTGTTTTATATGAGCTTGCTTGCGCTGAGGTGTGAGGGGTGGCATTATCTGACGTGTGTCCTTAAAAACGCTTGCATATGGAACAAGAGGGATGTGCATTTTGTACCAGTAAAGCTTGTATTTAGAAACATAAAAAACTAAATGTTTTTGATAAAACATTTATTAAAAAACCAAGCATAGCCTCCACTCCTCTCAATAAAGGCGTTTTTTTTGGTCCTGCCCAATGCATTCGCCAAGTAGTCAAGACTATCATAAAGGGTTTGGCACATCAGACCACTTTCAAATAAATCTTTATTAAAAGATCAAGTTTGGGGCCATCCTATTTTCATCTATCTAGGCTAATCTACATTATTTTAGCCAGATCCTGTTATTATTTTGAATGTGCGAAAAAATTCCTCCATGTAGGCTATATGCTCATCATGGAAGAAGAGATGAGATGATCAAGTGACACTCATATTTAAAAACAATTATGTTATTTTCCTGTAAGAATAGCTTGTATTCCGTTTCGATTGAGCCCTTGTAGGCTACCCTTACCCTACTATAACAAAAGCTAGTTTCAACAGCAATGCGTCTGGTGTCTTTCTTATCCTGGCCATCCATTAGCCAAGTAGCCTATCCATAAAAGGTTTCTAAATGGTCTACTCGTGAAGCTTTTGTATTATTCACAATTCACACACTGTAGGCCTACCTGCAGTGCATAGGATACTCCATTCGGCTTGTATCCATCCCCATTTCAAAAGAGCTCCTCTTGTCCGGTTACCAAAGACACATTCCTCCAAACATATTGAAATTATTCAGTCTTATAACACCATATCATCGGTAGGCTATATCTAGCCCATTCATAGACGCTAACTACCTTTAGCGCCTATTGACAATAGTATCCTCTCGTCGGGGTAGTTTTGTTAAAGGACTGGTTGCACGCACGATATACTGCATACTCAACAAAAACATAAACGTAACATGTAAAGTGTTGGTCCCATGTTTCATGAGCTGAAATAAAAGATCCCCAAAATTTTCCATATGTCCAAAAAGCTTATTTCTCTCAATGTTTGAACACACATTTTTAAAGATCCCTGTTAGGGATCATTTCTGATTTGCCAAGATAATCCATCCACCTGACAGGTGTGGCATATCAAGAAGCTGAATAAACAGCATGATCATTACACAGGTACCCCCTGTGCTGGGGACAATAAAAGGCCACTTTAAAATGTGCAGTTTTGTCACACAACACAATGCCACAGATGTCTCATAAGCCGCCTCCAACGTCGTTTTAGAGAATTTGGCAGGGTAACCAGAAGTGGTCTTGTGATAATTGTTTGTGTTTCTGCTCGTCAGAGGGAGCAGGCGCTCCGCGTTAAAACGAATGTGGGCAAGAGATTATTTTGCGCTGGTGATTACTGGGATAGCAGTAAATGTAAAAGTTGACCAACTGAAGGGGAAGATTCCCGGTGTTTGTGATGCTCGTCGTTTGGTGCGAGGCAGACAGGGTGGCGTGAGTGGTGAAACAGAAGAGTCATTGTCTGTTCTTTTGAGTTTTGATGTTGAGTCTTTGCCCGACAAAGTGATGTTAGGATATATAAGTTATCCTGTAAGAGCTTTTGTGCCGAATACATTACGTTGTTACAGGTGTCAAGCTTATGGGCATGTGGTAGCAGTGTGTAGGAGAAGTGTGCATAAGGGCATGAGACAAAGGAATGTGTATCATTGGGGAAAGTAGTTGAATGTGTTAATTGTAGGGGTGGCCATGCGGCTGGGGATCAGAAATATCCCATGCAAGACAGGCAGGTTGAGGTTTCCAGGGTAAGAGTAGTGAAGAAGTTGTCATATGCTGAGGCAGTGAAGAAAGTAGAGGAAGATGGGTCAAGGGGGAGTGGTGAGAGTAGTAGATATGCACCAGTACAGAGGGATAGGCCAACAAGTGAGATATGTTTCAGTAAGATTGGATTTTTAGCATTTATAGCAATGGTTATTAATTGTACTGCAGGGATGGAATGTAAGCCAAAGAAAATGGAGGTTGTGGTGGCAGCTGCAAAGAGGTATTTGGGTTTGCGAGACTTGACATCAGAAGAGTTACAGGGAGAGTTAAGTGGTGATGTTCCATCATTTCAGGTTGAGGGCATGAGGTAGGAATGAATATATTTAAATAGTGGAGTAGGGTTGTGTTAATTATTAATAATATTTTTTGAATTTGTGAGTCTAGTGTTAGATGGTAGGGTATTTCTTTATTTTATTTTTACATTTTAGTCATTTAGCAGACGCTCTTATCCAGAGCGACTTACAGTTAGTGAATACATTTTTTTTTATACTGGCCCCCCGTGGGAATCGAACCCATAACCCTGGCGTTGCAAACGCCATGCTCTATCAACTGAGCTACATCCCTGCCGGCCATTCCCTCCCCTACTTTGGACGACGCTGGGCCAATTGTGCGCCGCCCATGAGTCTCCCAGTCGCGGCCGGCTGCGACAGAGCCTGGATTCGAACCAGGATCTCTAGTGGCACAGTTAGCACTGTGATGCAGCACCACTCAGGAGACTCTAAAAAAAAAAATATTTAAATGTAATTTTTCAAGCAACATATAAGGGAGTTGTACTCCAGTCTAGTAGGTGGCGGTAATGTAACAAATTGGATGCCAACCGCCGTTAAACCTTATTGAAGAAGAAGAATGCGGGTTGCCGACACCCCCACAGGCAAATATTTTCAGCCGGTAGGCGGGTAGACACTGTAATAGGTTTCTGAGTGAGCATAGGCGCTTCTTTGCGTTTTTGGTGGGACTGGGAAAAAATGCCAGGACATGCTTTTAAAATAATGATTCTGTTCAGAAACAGTATAGATCACTTTCGTTCGCGGTTCTGATTCTGTTCCTCAAAATATCATTATTTTCCGGTTTTCGGTTCAGGGATGTTCGAGGGTTCGAACACAGGAATGTGAGATGAACGTACACCCCAATTAGGCTGATATAATTCCTCATTATTTCGGTTAATGATTTTCAATTTGAACGTCATTATTTCTATATAGCCTAAATGTTCTCGTTTAGAACTACTAACGCAAGTGGGACTGTACGGCTTCGGGACAATGACAAGAGCAGCTGCGCTAAGATTTACCATTGTGTTAGGTTTGTGAAAATAGAGACCCTTACCTTTAATGGTCTTCCACATCAGATTAAAAATAGCTGATTTATATCTACATCAATGTATGACAGTCATAGAAAACAACTATACCTTCATAAGACCATATCTAAACCACCTTCATCCGAGGACAAGTCTGACCAAAACACACTTTTACTTTCGCTTTTCCACAAAACCTCAGCAGGCTAAACTGGTCCCTGTGCATATGCATATGAAAACCAAAACGAAAATTGGATAACAACTCGTTTCCTCGTTTATGGTTTCCAAATCTAGTAACAGATAACAAATAAAGACTAAATGTACCAAACATTTTTTGGGGGTTCATCCCTGGAAGTACACACACTCTAATATAATATTATTGGTGCATAGCGGGTGTGTGTCCAGTCTGGGTTAAACTGCAGTGTCGGCAGCACAGAGAAAGGATTAGACATTTGTGTGACAGGAAGCTAAAAATAGTAATGTTAGCTAAGATGCCTAATTTATCAATTAGCATGCCAATAGAACGAACTCAACAACAACTGAACAAAGTTGGCTTGCACTACCTGCTAGCTAGCATTAGCCGGCTAACGTGCTGAATAGCTAACAAGCTGGCTAACTGACTAGCTAGCATCTGAGCAGATCATCATGAACTTCATCCAGTTACATCAGCCAATACAGTACGTTAAAATCAGCCTTTTTATTGGTGTGGGTATAATTTACAAACCTCTTTTCCTGCTTAATGAAAGGCAGATGTAGAAAAGGAATAATGATTAGGATACTTAATTAATTGCTATGACAATTGGCATACTTTTCTGAATGTATACTTACCACCTTTCAGGACGGCTGATGATCAATGATAAGGAGAAAGTCTGATATTACTGATTCCCCCCACACTCTCTCTCCCTCTCTCTCATTCACAGGACCATTCACATAGTCCAGTCACTCAGCCCTATCCAGAATCTCTCAATGTACTACACTACTTCCTCCTACAATACCCTGATGAGAAGCAAAAAGCCTGGCCCCATGACTGTAAGTTTGCATATCTCTCTAATGTACCCTACCGTGCTGAGACAATCTGACTCTAGAACAGTATTACACTATTTTAAAACGGAATTCTCAACAGTGATTATTGATCTCTCTCTCTCTGCCACCCTCACAGTTCACTCACTCAGATGGTATGTAGGCTGGTTGATGGCACCTACAGGCCTGTTTTGAGGGACAACTGGACAGAACATAACAGAATGCTTGGACCTCAGCTGAAACCCTCCTCTCCTTCCCCATATTTCAAGGAAAGCCCCTTCTTTACACTTCCTGTTTGGCATAATGCTCTCAAGGTATGTCTCTTTCTCATGTTGTGTGGTATTACCTATCAATGACTCCTAGACACTTTCACATAGTTTGCCTCTGAATTGGTGTCCACGTCAGGCTATTTACTTGTTACCTGTGTGTTAGAATACTTTGTCCATTTCACATAATTTTAATGACCCCCTCCACTGCCACATGCTCTCTGTGTTTTTCTCCAGGATACATTAGGGGAAGTTGCTTTGCTGTTGGCACCAATCCCACGCTGCCAGGCTGTCGGACAACATCAACGACTTTATCCCCCTCATCCTCAACGCAGTCATATTTTTAGACCTATTTTCAACTTTAGTATGCAAAATGTTCTGGCTGCTGCCATAGGATATAGTAATTACAAACGTGTACAGTGGTGTGAGTAGGGCATAGGTATAAAAGCTCTCGTATGGTGTTTGTCATTAGAATTTTGGTGGGCACTATGCTGCTCAAAAGGTTCCATGGCCACAATAAAGCTAGATTAGGAATCAGAATGTCATGGGAATTTTCTACCACAATTAATTTAGCCAGGAAAACAGAGGACCTACTGCCTGATGCCTCTGGATCTACAGATAGATACAGAGAAGATATTGGCTCAACACTCACCTTCCAATCGGTGTTGGCAACTTGATAGCATTGGAAATGACACCCTTCAAGTACTGAGCAAATGTCCAAATTAATGAAATGCCTTTAATTTGCATTGCGAATCTTGCTTTGATGGTTGTTATCAATAGTACGAATGTATCAGTGGTAACGAATTACAGCAGCAGTATTTTCTGATCCAGCAGATGGCAGTAAGTTACCTTCAATAACTGAGCAGCCCAAATGAGTATGGGCAGGGTGTAGGAGGTTTAGGCTTGAGATCTAAAGGCCTTGAATTCACACAAAATGTGCCAATAATCCAGGGTTTCCCAAACTCAAGGGGTGCACATTTTGGTTTTTGCCCTAGCACTACACAGCTGATTCAAATAATCATCAAGCTTTGATCATTTGAATCAGCTTTGTAGTGTTAGGGCAAAAAACAAAATGTGCACCGAGTTTGGGAAACACTGCTACAAATCGAGCAGCTTGAGTGCCATTACTCAGTGTTGAAGTCATTAAACCCACATTTCTGAAACGATTTACTTGCTGTGCTCTGCTCACTATACTATCAACCTAAAGTGCAACACATCCTCTTGTTTCATAAAAATAAATATGAACACAGAGCAGTTTACAAGCTACATGTAAAATATAACATCAGAATTGAACACCTTCCCTTATATATACATTATTTTTTTAAGTGACTATGCCAAATGAGAGAAAGAGCTCTAAACCTACGTTGGAAACACTTATGACATACAGTGGGGAGAACAAGTATTTGATACACTGCCGATTTTGCAGGTTTTCCTACTTACAGTTGGGGAAAAAAGTATTTAGTCAGCCACCAATTGTGCAAGTTCTCCCACTTAAAAAGATGAGAGAGGCCTGTAATTTTCATCATAGGTACACGTCAACTATGACAGACAAAATGAGAAGGAAAAAATCCAGAAAATCACATTGTAGGATTTTTTATGAATTCATTTACCAAATTATGGTGGAAAATAAGTATTTGGTCAATAACAAAAGTTTCTCAATACTTTGTTATATACCCTTTGTTGGCAATGACACAGGTCAAACGTTTTCTGTAAGTCTTCACAAGGTTTTCACACACTGTTGCTGGTATTTTGGCCCATTCCTCCATGCAGATCTCCTCTAGAGCAGTGATGTTTTGGGGCTGTCGCTGGGCAACACGGACTTTCAACTCCCTCCAAAGATTTTCTATGGGGTTGAGATCTGGAGACTGGCTAGGCCACTCCAGGACCTTGAAATGCTTCTTACGAAGCCACTCCTTCGATGCCCGGGCGGTGTGTTTGGGATCATTGTCATGCTGAAAGACCCAGCCACGTTTCATCTTCAATGCCCTTGCTGATGGAAGGAGGTTTTCACTCAAAATCTCACGATACATGGCCCCATTCATTCTTTCCTTTGTATGGTGTTCTTTGGATGCAACTCAGCATTCTTTGTCCTCCAAACACGACGAGTTGAGTTTTTACCAAAAAGGTCTATTTTGGTTTCATCTGACCATATGACATTCTCCCAATCCTCTTCTGGATCATCCAAATGCACTCTAGCAAACTTCAGACGGGCCTGGACATGTACTTAAGCAGGGGGACACGTCTGGCACTGCAGGATTTGAGTCCCTGGCGGCGTAGTGTGTTACTGATGGTAGGCTTTGTTACTTTGGTCCCAGCTCTCTGCAGGTCATTCACTAGGTCCCGCCGTGTGGTTCTGGGATTTTTGCTCACCGTTCTTGTGATCATTTTGACCCCACGGGGTGAGATCTTGCGTGGAGCCCCAGATCGAGGGAGATTATCAGTGGTCTTGTATGTCTTCCATTTCCTAATAATTGCTCCCACAGTTGATTTCTTCAAACCAAGCTGCTTACCTATTGCAGATTCAGTCTTCCCAGCCTGGTGCAGGTCTACAATTTTGTTTCTGGTGTCCTTTGACAGCTCTTTGGTCTTGGCCATAGTGGAGTTTGGAGTGTGACTGTTTGAGGTTGTGGACAGGTGTCTTTTATACTGATAACAAGTTCAAACAGGTGCCATTAATACAGGTAACGAGTGGAGGACAGAGGAGCCTCTTAAAGAAGAAGTTACAGGTCTGTGAGAGCCAGAAATCTTGCTTGTTTGTAGGTGACCAAATACTTATTTTCCACCATAATTTGCAAATAAATATATTAAAAATCCTACAATGTGATTTTCTGGATTTTTTTCCCTCAATGTGTCTGTCATAGTTGACGTGTACCTATGATGAAAATTACAGGCCTGTCTCATCTTTTTAAGTGGGAGAACTTGCACAATTGGTGGCTGACTAAATACTGTTTTTCCCCACTGTACAAAGCATGTAGAGGTCTGTAATTTTGATCATAGGTACACTTCAACTGTGAGAGACGGAATCTAAAACAAAAATCCAGAAAATCACATTGTATGATTTTAAGTAATTAATTTGCTTTTTATTGCATGACATAAGTATTTGATACACCAGAAAAGCAGAACTTAATATTTGGTACAGAAACCTTTGTTTGCAATTACAGAGATCATACGTTTCCTGTAGGTCTTGACCAGGTTTGCACACACTGCAGCAGGGATTTTGGCCCACTCCTCCATACAGACCTTCTCCAGATCCTTCAGGTTTCGGGGTTGTCACTGGGCAATACAGACTTTCAGCTCCCTCCAAATATTTTCTATTGGGTTCAGGTCTGGAGACTGGCTAGGCCACTCCAGGACCTTGAGATGCTTCTTACGGAGCCACTCCTTAGTTGCCCTGGCTGTGTGTTTCGGGTCGTTGTCATGCTGGACGACCCATCTTCAATGCTCTTACTGAGGGAAGGAGGTTGTTGGCCAAGATCTTGCGATACATGGCCCCATCCATCCTCCCCTCAATACGGTGCAGTCGTCCTGTCCCCTTTGCAGAAAAGCATCCCCAAAGAATGATGTTTCCACCTCCATGCTTCACGGTTGTGATGGTGTTCTTGGGGTTGTACTCATCCTTCTTTTTCCTCCAAACACGGCGAGTGGAGTTTAGACCAAAAAGCTCTATTTTTGTCTCATCAGACCACATGACCTTCTCCCATTCCTCCTCTGGATCATCCAAATGGTCATTGGCAAACTTCAGACGGGCCTGGACATGCGCTGGCTTGAGCAGGGGGACCTTGCGTGCGCTGCAGGATTTTAATCCATGACGGCGTAGTGTTACTAATGGTTTTCTTTGAGACTGTGGTCCCAGCTCTCTTCAGGTCATTGACCAGGTCCTGCCGTGTAGTTCTGGGCTGATCCCTCACCTTCCTCATGATCATTGATGCCCCACGAGGTGAGATCTTGCATGGGGCCCCAGACCGAGGGTGATTGACCGTCATCTTGAACTTCTTCCATTTTCTAATAATTGCGCCAACAGTTGTTGCCTTCTCACCAAGCTGCTTGCCTATTGTCCTGTAGCCCATCCCAGCCTTGTGCAGGTCTACAATTGTATCCCTGATGTCCTTACACAGCTCTCTGGTCTTGGCCATTGTGGAGAGGTTGGAGTCTGTTTGATTGAGTGTGTGGACAGGTGTCTTTTATACAGGTAACGAGTTCAAACAGGTTCAGTTAATACAGGTAATGAGTGGAGAACAGGAGGGCTTCTTAAAGAAAAACTAACAGGGCTGTGAGAGCCGGAATTCTTACTGGTTGGTAGGTGATCAAATACTTATGTCATGCAATAAAATGCAAATTAATTACTTGTGATTATACAATGTGATTTTCTGGATTTTTGTTTTAGATTCCGTCTCTCACAGTTGAAGTGTACCTATGATAAAAATGACAGACCTCTACATGCTTTGTAAGTAGGAAAACCTACAAAATCGGCAGTGTATCAAATACTTGTTCTCCCCACTGTATGTATTAATCATAACAGATAATGGCAATGCACCATTCTACACATATCTACGAGTGATATCAATGCTATGACAATACATCTTGATATGGCCTATAGTGGTGACAGACTGTACTGTTAAACAACGCTGAGAGTGAAAGACTACTGTAGATGTAGCTTCAGCCAACTCACTGTAGTTAGCCAGTACATTAGTCTAGGTTACACTGTGCTGGCATTGTTTCAAAGCTTTTATGCTCTCTATTAACCTGATTTGAAGTTTAACTGTGGTACAATCATACACCGAGTCCACTCTGATATGGAATAAGGGTTTATTAGACACATACATGAGTAAGTCACTAGTAGTGTAGTAAGTCATACATGAGTAAGTAGCACACGCAAACTACAACTGTGCTCCCTGCTAGCTGTGCTGAAGCACCAATTTGAACTGCTCTCGGACTCACATATTGCTGTTCACTGGACCTTATGATCACTCAGCTGCACAGCTGATGCCTGCTGGACTGTTCCTTTACACGGTACCCTGTCCTGTTTAGTCTTAGCCCAAACGTTATCACTATTTCCAGTTGTGTCTTAGCTCTCTCTAATAACACCTGTGACTGCTTTATGCCTCTCTCCCATGTCAATTATGCCTTGCCTATTGCTGTTTGGGTTAGTTCTTATTATACAATTTCACTGTAGAACCCCTAGTCCCTCTCAAACTGCCTCATATAGTTCCTTTGTTCCTCCCCCCATACACGCCGAGACCGGCTCAATCGATGCCTCCAATGACGCTATCTCTTTCATTGTTACCCAACGCTTAGGGTTACCTGAACTGTACTCATATCCTTCCATATCCTTTTCTGTACATAATGCCCTGAATCTTTTCTACAACGCCCGGAGAACTGCCCCCTTTATTCTATGTACCCAACGCACTAGAAGACCAGTTCTTAAAGCCTTTAGTCGTATCCTTATTCTAGTCCTCCTCTGTTCCTCTGGTGATGTAGAGGCTAACCCAGGCCCTGCAGCCCCCAGTATCACTCCTACTCCCCAGGAGCTATCATTTGTTGACTTCTGTAACCGTAAAAGTCTTGGTTTTCTGCACATAAATATCAGAAGCCTCCTTCCTAAGTTTGAGTTATTCACTGCGTTAGCACACTCCGCCAACCCTGATGTTCTAGCAGTGTCTGAATCCTGGCTTAGGAAGGCCACCAAAAATTCTGAAATTTCCATCCCCAACTATAACATTTTCCGTCTAGATAGAACTGCCAAAGGGGGTGGAGTTGCAATCTACTGTAGAGATAGCCTGCAGAGCTCCATCATACTATCCAGGTCTGTGCCCAAACAGTTTGAGCTTCTACTTCTAAAAATCCACCTTTCCAGAAATACATCTCTCACTGTTGCCGCTTGCTACAGACCCCCCTCAGCCCCCAGCTGTGCCCTGGACACCATACCTACTGCTCTCTCCTCGTCTGACCATGTGTTCTCGCATACCCCGAGAGCATCTGGTCAGAGGGGTGGTGGCTCAGGAATCCTCATCTCTCCCAAGTGGTCATTCTCAATTTTTCCCCTAACCCATCTGTCTATCTCCTCATTTGAATTCCACGCTGTCACAGTCACTAGCCCATTTAAGCTTAATATCCTTGTCATCTATCGCCCTCCAGGTTCCCTTGGAGAGTTCATCAATGAGCTTGACGCCTTGATTAGTTCCTTTCCTGAGGATGGCTCACCCTTCACAGTTTTGGGGGATTTCAACCTCCCTACGTCTACATTTGACTAATTTCTCTCTGCCTCCTTCTTTCCACTCCTCTCCTCTTTTGACCTCACCCTCTCACCGTCCCCCCCTACTCACAAGGCAGGCAATACGCTTGACTTCATCTTTACTAGATGTTGCTCTTCTACTAATCTCACTGCAACTCCCCTCCATGTCTCCGACCACTACTTTGTATCCTTTTCTCTCTCGCTCTCCTCCAACACTACTCACTCTGCCCCTACACAGATGGTAACGCGCCGCCGCAACCTTCGCTCTCTCTCTCCCACTACTCTCTCCTCTTCCATCCTATCATCTCTTCCCTCTGCTCAATCCTTCTCCCTCCAATCTCCTGATTCTGCCTCCTCAACCCTCCTCTCCTCCCTTTCTGCATCCTTTGACTCCCTGTGTCCCCTATCCTCCCGGCCGGCTCGGTCCTCCCCTCCAGCTCCGTGGCTTGATGACTCATTGCGAGCTCACAGAACAGAGCTCCGGGCAGCTGAGCGGAAATGGAAGAAAACTAAACTCCCTGCCGACCTGGCATCTTTTCACTCCCTCCTCTCTACATTTTCTTCATCTGTTTCTGCTGCTAAGGCCACTTTCTACCACTCTAAATTCCAAGCATCTGCCTCTAACCCTAGGAAGCTCTTTGCCACATTCTCCTCACTGCTGAATCCCCCCCCCCCCCCCCCTCCTCCCCCCCCCTCCTCCCTCTCTGTGGATGACTTCGTCAACCACTTTGAAAAGAAGGTTGACGACATCCGATCCTCGTTTGTTAAGTCTAATGACACTGCTGGTCCTGCTCACACTGCCCTACCCTATGCTTTGACTTCTTTCTCCCCTCTCTCTCCAGATAAAATCTTGCGACTAGTGACTGCAGGCCGCCCAACAACCTGCCCGCTTGACCCCATCCCCTCCTCTCTTCTCCAGACCATCTCCGGTGACCTTCTCCCCTACCTCACCTCGCTGATCAACTCATCCTTGACCGCTGGCCATGTCCCTTCCGTCTTCAAGAGAGCGAGAGTTGCACCCCTTCTCAAAAAACCAACACTCGATCCCACTGATGTCAACAACTACAGACCAGTATCCCTTCTTTCTTTTCTTTCCAAAACTATTGAGCGTGCCGTCTTTAGCCAACTCTCTTGCTATCTCTCTCAGAATGACCTTCTTGATCCAAACCAGTCAGGTTTCAGGACTGGTCATTCAACTGAGACTGCTCTTCTCTGTGTCACGGAGGCTCTCCGCACTGCTAAAGCTAACTCTCTCTCCTCTGCTCTTGTCCTTCTAGACCTGTCTGCTGCCTTTGATACTGTGAACCATCAGATCCTCCTCTCCACCCTCTCCGAGCTGGGCATCTCCGGCGCGGCTCACTCCTGGATTGCGTCCTACCTGACCGGTCGCTCCTACCAAGTGGCGTGGCGAGAAGCTGTCTCCGCACCACGTGCTCTCACCACTGGTGTCCCCCAGGGCTCAGTTCTAGGCCCTCTCCTTTTCTCCCTATACACCAAGTCACTTGGCTCTGTCATATCCTCACATGGCCTCTCCTATCATTGCTACGCTGACGATACACAACTAATCTTCTCCTTTCCCCCTTCTGATAACCAGGTGGCGAATCGCATCTCTGCATGTCTGGCCGACATATCAGTATGGATGACGGATCACCACCTCAAGCTGAACCCTGGCAAGACGGAGCTGCTCTTCCTCCCGGGGAAGGACTGCCCGTTCCATGATCTCACCATCACGGTTGACAACTCCGTTGTGTCCTCCTCCCAGAGTGCGAAGAGCCTTGGCGTGACCCTGGACAACAACCTGTCGTTCTCCGCTAACATCAAGGCGGTGACCCGATCCTGCAGGTTCATGCTCTACAACATTCGGAGAGTACGACCCTGCCTTACACAGGAAGCGGCACAGGTCCTAATCCAGGCACTTGTCATCTCCCGTCTGGATTACTGCAACTCGCTGTTGGCTGTGCTCCCTGCCTGTGCCATTAAACCCCTACAACTCATCCAGAATGCCGCAGCCCGTCTGGTGTTCAACCTTCCCAAGTTCTCTCACGTCACCCCCCTCCTCCGCACACTCCACTGGCTTCCAGTTGAAGCTCGCATCCGTTACAAGACCATGGTGCTTGCCTATGGAGCAGTGAGGGGAACGGCACCTCCGTACCTTCAGGCTCTGATCAGTCCCTACACCCAACCGAGGGCATTGCGTTCATCCACCTCTGGCCTGCTGGCTCCCCTTCCTCTGCGGAAGCATAGTTCCCGCTCAGCCCAGTCAAAACTGTTCGCTGCTCTGGCACCCCAATGGTGGAACAAGCTCCCTCACGACGCCAGGACAGCGGAGTCCCTCACCACCTTCCGGAGACATTTGAAACCCCACCTCTTTAAGGAATACCTGGGATAGGATGAAGTAATCCGTCTAGCCCCCCCCCCCCCAAAAATTTTTTTTAAAAAAATTTAAAAAAAATTGTAAAGTGGTTAACCCACTGGCTATAGGGTGAATGCACCAATTTGTAAGTCGCTCTGGATAAGAGCGTCTGCTAAATGACTTAAATGTAAATGTAATATGTGAATTGATTGCCCCCCATCTATCCTCAGAGTTCGTACTGCTTGGTGACCTAAATTGGGATATGCTTAACACCCCGGCCATCCTACAATCTAAACTAGATGCCCTCAATCTCACACAAATTATCAACGAACCTACCAGGTACAACCCTAAATCCGTAAACATGGGTACCCTCATAGATATCATCCTGACTAACTTACCCTCTAAATACACCTCCGCTGTCTTCAACCAGGATCTCAGCGATCACTGCCTTATTGCCTGCGTCCGTAACGGGTCCGCGGTCAAACGACCACCCCTCATCACTGTCAAACGCTCCCAAAAACACTTCAGCGAGCAGGCCTTCCTAATTGACCTGGCCCAGGTATCCTGGAAGGATATAGATCTCATTCCGTCAGTAGAGGATGCCTGGTTGTTCTTTAAAAGTAATTTCCTCTCAATCTTAAATAGACATGCCCCATTCAAAAAATACAGAACTAAGAACAGATATAGCCCCTGGTTCTCCTCAGACTTGACTGCCCTTGACCAGCACAAAAACATCCTGTGGCGTACTGCATTAGCATCAAATAGCCCCCGCGATATGCAACTTTTCAGGGAAGTTAGGAACCAATATACACAAGCAGTTAGGAAAGCAAAGGCTAACTTTTTCAAACAGAAATTTGCATCCTGTAGCACTAACTCCAAAAAGTTTTGGGACACTGTAAAGTCCATGGAAAATAACAGCACTTCCTCCCAGCTGCCCACTGCACTGAGGCTAGGAAACACTATCACCACCGATAAAGCTACAATAATCGAGAATTTCAACAAGCATTTTGCTACGGCTGGCCATGCTTTCCACCTGGCTACCACTACCCCGGCCACCAGCTCTGCACCCTCCGCTGCAACTTGCCCATGCCCCCCCCCCCCCGCTTCTCCTTCACACAAATCCAGACAGCTGATGTTCTAAAAGAGCTGCAAAATCTGGACCCCTACAAATCATCTGGGCTAGACAATCTGGACCCTTTCTTTCTAAAACTAGCCGCCGAAATTGTCGCAACCCCTATTACTAGCCTGTTCAACCTCTCTTTCGTAACGTCTGAGATCCCCGGAGATTGGAAAGCTGCCGCGGTCATCCCCCTCTTCAAAGGGGGTGACACTCTAGATCCAAACTGTTACAGACCCATATCCATCCTGCCCTGCCTTTCAAAAGTTTTTGAAAGCCAAGTCAACAAACAGATCACCGACCATTTCGAATCCCACCGTACCTTCTCCGCTATGCAATCCGGTTTCCGAGCTGGTCATGGGTGCACTTCAGCCACGCTCAAGGTCCTAAACGATATTATAACCGCGATCGATAATAGACAGTACTGTGCAGCCGTTTTCATTGACCTGGCCAAGGCTTTCGACTCTGTCAACCACCGCATTTTTATTGGCAGACTAAATAGCCTTGGTTTCTCAAATGACTGCCTCGCCTGGTTCACCAACTACTTCTCAGATAGAGTTCAATGTGTCAAATCGGAGGGCCTGTTGTCTGGACCTATGGCAGTCTCTATGGGGGTGCCACAGGGTTCAATTATTGGGCCAACTCTTTTCTCTGTGTATATCAATGACGTCGCTCTTGCTGCTGGTGACTCAGATCCACCTCTACGCAGACGACACCATTTTGTATACATCTGGCCCTTCATTGGACACTGTGTTAACAAACCTCCAAACGAGCTTCAATTCCATACAACACTCCTTCAGTAGCCTCCAACTGCTCTTAAACACTAGTAAAACTAAATGCATGCTCTTCAACCGAACGCTGCTTGCACCCGCCCACCCGACTAGAATCACTACTCTCGACGGGTCTGACCTAGAGTATGTGGACAACTACAAATATCTAGGTGTCTGGTTAGACTGTAAACTCTCCTTCCAGACTCACATTAAGAATCTCCAATGCAAAGTTAAATCTAGAATCGGTTTCCTATTTCGCAACAAAGCCTCCTTCACTCATGCTGCCAAACATGCCCTCGTAAAACTGACTATCCTACCGATCCTTGACTTCGGCGATGTCATTTACAAAATAGCCTCCAACACTCTACTCAGCAAATTGGATGTTGTCTATCACAGTGCCATCCGTTTTGTCTCCAAAGCCCCATATAATACCCACCACTGTGACCTGTACGCTCTTGTTGGCTGGTCCTCACTACATATTCGTCACCAAACCCACTGGCTCCAGGCCATCTATAAATCACTGCTAGGCAAATCCCCGCCTTATCTTAGCTCATTGGTCACCATAGCAACACCCACCCGTAGTCTGCGCTCCAGCGGGTATATCTCACTGGTCATCCCCAAAGCCAACACCTCCTTTGGCCGCAATTCCTTCCAGTTCTCTGCTGCCAATGACTGGAACAAATTGCAAAAATCTCTGAAGCTGGAGACACTTATCTCCCTCACTAACTTTAAGCATCAGTTGTCAGAGCACCTTACCGATCACTGCACCTGTACACAGCCCATCTGAAATTAGCCCGCCCAACTACCTCATCCCTATATTGTTATTTATTTTGCTCATTTGTACCCCAGTATCTCTATTTGCACATCATCTCTTGCACATCTATCATTCCAGTGTTAATACTAATTGTAATTATTTTGCACTATAGCCTATTTTATTGCCTTACCTCCATAACTTGCTAAATTTGCACACTGTATATTATATGTATTTCTGTTGTATTTTTGACTTTGTTTTGTTTTACCCCATATGTAACTCTGTGTTGTTGTTTTTATCGCACTGCTTTGCTTTATCTTGGCCAGGTCGCAGTTGTAAATGAGAACTTGTTCTCAACTGGTTTACCTGGTTAAATAAAGGTGAAATAAATAAAAAAAATAAAAAAAAGTATTTGTCAGAGCTAATAAGCCACAACTGAATGACGTATGTCATTTTGTTTCTAAACTCAATGAAAACAACAAACAGGGCACTGGTCGATCTACACACATCTGCAAGTGATATCACTGAGCTGTGACAATGCATCTTGTTATGGCCTATAATGGAACATATTGACTACTGCCAAACAAATGTTGAATTCTACTGTAGCTGTAGAACTGTAGCCTATTGTGTGATTAACTTTCAGAAACATTAACACTGGAAAAAATGGTTTAGAAAAATGTAAAGGTAGAAGATCCTTCATCACTGCCAGGGCTGCCCCAAGACCGACCACGCGCTGAGTTTCTGGTGGACCTTCTCCCTGGCACTTTAGGCACTGATGAGTTCTGTGCCCACTCTCTCCCACAGGCCTGGCAACCCTGGCCTGTGGGGCCAGTCATTGGGCCAGACTTTTTGCTTCTCATCAGGGTGTTGTAGAAGGAAGTAGTATAGGACCTTGAGAGCTTCTGGATAGGGCTGAGTGACTGGACTGTGAATGAGAGAGAGGGAGTGTGTGGGAAATCAGTAATCAAGTAATATCAGACTTTCGCTTTATGGAACGCTTTCTGGGTCTTTGCGTGTCAAAAAATACACTTTTAATTTGACACGTCAAATAATACAATTATATTATAGAATGTTGTGTGTGCTGAATTTGCATGTGCAAGCCAATCGCCACCACTACGATCAGTAGCACTGTCAAACCTGTACAAAAAAAGTCAGCAAACAAGCACACACCGCCACCAACCATGTTTACAATAGAGCGTTGGTAATAATGCATTATTTGTTCGACCGAATGGGAAAACGTCTGTGTGAGCATTTGAAATAAGATCAGGATCAAACGAGCAGGATCAAAAATGTTTGCAAATATCTTTGATACAGATGTTATTAGCAAATTCTGGGGTAGCTAGCTAGCTTTAGCTTGGTAACGTTACCTAGCTAGCACCAATGCAACTAACGTTAGCCTGAAAACAATGACCAATAGAAACTGCAGTCATTTTCAATATTCTTAGCAATGATTTAGGAATCCATGTAAGTATTAGCTAGGTAGCCACTTGAAATTGAACTTAAGTTCATGAAAATAACTAGCTAGCCAGCTACTTAACCATGTTGCCCAAAGCTAACGTTAAAAGCAGCCAGTAAACTTCATCTGGCTGGTGAGGCTTGACCGGACCGGGTTATGTGTTGGGAAAATAACCACAATAGTGGAATTTGCGGTTTGCCTTCAAAATAAAAGTACCTCTTTGAAAGTGACGCAGAAGGTTACAATTGGTGAAATCATTCAATATTTAGACTAGATAATGTTAAACAATGTTGGAATGTGGAGCAATGAAATGGGGTATCAGTCTACTCAGTGACACCCACAGAAGACAACTGTGAAGAGTTTATTCAAATATTAGCGTTGTAGCTCTTATCGCGGGACTGCGACTGTGTGAAACCACCTCACAGTCAGCCTATTGTGCGTATTGACATTCATATTGCACTGTGCAGCCTTACCTAAGGATTGGGGATAAATTAAATGGGGTGTCTGTCTACTCAGTACCAAGATCTTTTTTCCCAATGTCCTCCTCAGAGTTATCAGACTCCCAAAACATCCAGGTTGTATCGTTTTCCCTCTGGAATATTGTTCAATATACATAGTAGGGTGACTGGTACAATAAATGTGGCTCAATTCACAGTGGTTTCAGAGTCCCGTAATAAGAGCTATGACGCTACTTTTCTCTGGGTGTCACTGAGTAGACTGATACCCCATGTCATTGATCCATAATCCATTGGTAAGGTTGTACAGTGAAATGCATATGCCCTCAATGCAATTCTAAAGTCTAATACATCCAGTGTGATTTCAACAGATTTTTGTCAAATTAACAAATATTTTTATTTTGTTGAATTTATATAACAATACAACCTCGTTTATCATGGCGTAATTCCACTATTTGTATTAATTTGCGTCACTGTCAATGACATCATTTTATTTTGAAGGCTAACCGCAAATTCCACTATTGTGGCTAATCCTTATTGTGGCTAGCTTCACATAGATGGGTCCGGCCATCATTAATCAAACAGTTTTATAAATTAGGGGTATTTTAGATGATGACACCTAGCTAGATAGTTAGCTAGCTAACTATAGCTACTGAAACAGATTGTCATTTAGCTATGTTTTTGGGGAAGAACATTGTTTGCATCAATCAGCTAACGTTAGCTAGCTTTTTTTATGACCAGCACTGTCCAGAGCTTGGGGAAGGGCAGGTGCCCGAGACAAAACTTTACCAGCGTCATAGCATACGTATCGATGAGTCGTTGTGACAAATGAAATACGAGTGATGGTGTAATCAATGTGTAATAACTGCGTAAAATAGTCAAATAGTGTTATTTGACGTGTATCTTTTTTGACACGCAAAGACCCAAACGGCGTTCCATATCTCTGTATCATTGATCATCAGCCCCCCTGAAAGGTGGTTGGTATACATTCAGAAAAGCAGGCCAATGGTCGTAGCAATTCATGTAGTAGTCTCACCATTATGCCTTTTCTACATCTGCCTTTCAGTTAGCAGGAAAGGAGGTTTGTGAATTATAGCCACACCAATAAAAAGGATGATTTTAACTTACTGTATTGGCTGATGTAACTGGATGAAGATCTGCTCAGATGTCATAGTGTGTCCTTCTCCTGCGGGCACATTCTGAACTCACACACACAAACACACAATATCAGCATTGACTGTAGCTTAACTGGACATTGTTGTATTGAGTGTGTAAGAAATTGCTATGTAAAGGGCCAGATATGTAACCATGTACAGTAACTGCAGTTAATTGTTAGCCTACTCAGTCAATAAGCACCAGCCAGACAGAAGATCTAGCTAAGTTAGCTACAGAAAGTAATGTACAAATCTCACCTTTCTGCAGCAGCTACCTCGCTTTGGCCGGGCCGCTTCATCTTGTAGCAGCAGGTTGAGGGACTAACGTTAACTTATTTCCACTAGCTAGCTACAACTACCTAGCATGAGGGAGTAACTTACTTCCACTAGCTAGCATGACTATAGCCATAGCCAGGTAGGGCTAGCTACTGTAGCTAGCAAGCCTGCTAGCTAGTCAGCACTAACACAGATAGAACAATGAGGTTTAGTTATAAAGATCTTTGGCAGTAACGTTAGCCGGCTAATGCTAGCTAGCCAGGTAGTGCAAGTCAACTTTGTTCAGTTGTTGTTGAGTTCGTTCTATTGGCATGCTAATAGATAAGTTAAGCATCTTAGCTAAAATTACTATTTTTAGTAATGTCTGATCCTTTCTCTGTGCTGCCGACACTGCAGCTCAACCCAGACTGTAAACACAACTGCTATGCATCTTTAATATTATATTACGGGGCGTGTACTTCCAGTTATGAACAAAAAATATGTAATAATAATTGGATACATTATCAGTCCTCATATTTTTGACCTATCTGAGGTTGTTTTAAGCGATTACACTTAATGCAGTAAAAACATGTATCCACCTGATGGCACTAAAGCTCTTACTGTGTAGCAAAGAAGGTGCAACGTTCCATTGGTGATTTTGTAATTGACTGTCAGTAAACATTGTGACTACAGTAAACACCCAGGGTCATACTCCACACGCCACACTCCACTTAGAGAGTTGGTGCTGAAAACTTGGACAGTGAATTTTCTCATAAATTCCTCATGAGAACCCAATTATTACTAGCCACAGTAGTGAAATGTACTATCCCTGGACTTTCAGAGAGATACATAGAATGTGAGTGTAGCAAAGCTAAGAGCGGGTCACACTCTTTAGCCTTGCTAACTCTGTCAGATCAGCTCACCCAGAAACAGAACCTAAAGAGGAATCTGATAAACCCTAATCTTATTTCACAATAACCACTTTGGGGTGGTTTCCCTGTGATCAATCTCAAAGTCAAAATCCTGCTTGATATATAGGATGTTGGAAATTATTCCAATATAGATTTGAATGAGTAATTGGCAGATGTGTTAATAACACCTGTAGGTAGACATAGTGCCTGCTTACACATATTTAAAGAGAGTTGAATGTTGACCCACCTGGATAAAAACACATGGAATGGACACTGTGTCAAAGTCATATTTCAACGTACCTCATGTAGAACATCAATGACATTTTTCTTTGTATCTGCAAAAAGTGTTCAACCCTGTTGCTCTGAGGTTTAAGGTTTGGGACGAGATATAAAAAGCGGGGAAAATACGTTGATTTTGTACTTTAGAAACAGGTGCGGTCTTCAAGTATCAATTTTAAGAAAAAGTTAGACATGGTAGCACAGCGTACTGGTAAATTGAGCAATCTACAGCGGCCTTGTTGAAGATTTCTCATTCAAGACGCTAACCATAATCAACACTGCTTACCTTTAATAATTTGTTGTGATTGTTATCAGGGGTCCTACCATGGGATTGGAGAAGAAGGGATCTAAAACTAGATAGGGTGTTAATAACTTTTCAGAAAATAATCTACATTACAGTGCTCTTATTACTGTGTAAATACAGTGTAACAAGTAGCCTATTGTAATTACTCATTGTTACACTGTACTGACCCTGTATTTAGGCTTAGGGTAAAGGTTATCATCAGTGTTAGGGCTAGGTTTAGGTTTACTGCTGTAAGTATTACGATACTTGTTACACTGTACTTACAGCAGTAATTACACAGTAATAAGGGCACTGTAATGTAAAGTTTTGCCTTATCTTGCAAAATGTTTAACACCGCAAATGAAGATAATTGACCATAAGGCTGACCCAACAGCTTAGTGTTTTGAAGCGCCTAGATTGTTTAACAAAATCCTTGAGCTTTTCTGACCCATAGTAGATAATAATAATAATAATAATAATAATAATAATAATAATAATTCAAATAGTTACTTCACATTTTTTAAATTGTATTTGCAAGACGTCATCAGCATACTAAGATTTTATTTCAGATGACTTCAGGTTTCAATCAATACACATTCAACAGGGAAAACTTTTTGATTACTTTTACAATTGTTTTTGTTGTTATTGTTTAATGTACAGTATATTCAACTCATGTCAGTTAAACTCAATACAATATCAATATACAATTCATTGCATCCCTTCAATAGTCATTTTGTTTTCCACAAGTTGATTGAAAGAAGTGCTTATACAATTCAATCAAACATTGAGCTGAATATAATTTTCCTGGGACTGTCTGGGAGTGGTCTGAGCGGGGAGGGGAAACTGAAAACTAGCTGTCATTGGCAGAGAAGTTTGAAACTCCCTTTCTTATTGGTCTATTAATTAATTTATGTCGCCAGGCAGGCCAAAACTTCATCCCACCCAAACAGGCGGAAATTTCAGGCAGTCTTTTCAAACAGTTCTTACACTAAAAGGGTATTATAATTTTTTACAAATTCTTAAATGGCGAGGGGCAAGTGCGGTGCTAAATAACTCAAAGTGGACTATACGTTGTAACTATACCTTTGGTTGTACGTTTAGCCTCTTCAGAATCATACCGACTGCTTCTTTATTGCGAGGACAGTCCAGAAGTCCTCTGTGATTAAATAGACAGTCCACTGTGAGTATTACCTCACCCCTGGTCACTAGTCTGCTGCTGTCAGGTATAGTGGAGTCTGGGTTGAAAGTGTCATGCAGCACCACCAGAACGACAGGTTTACCAGCTGTCAAGAGAGTGAGGGATGAACAAAGTTAGTTTAAGAACTCTAACAAATAAAGCATGTATTCAGGTAATTAGCCTCTTGATACATACCTAGGTATTCTGAGACCACCTCCAGTTGTATATCAAGATCAAGAGGTCCAAGGTAACTGACGATAGGACAGATCATCATGATGACATCACTCTCCGCTACTGACACTTCAGTACAGTTTCCTCGGACAATGAGTTGTCTTATCAAGTCCTTATCAGAATTGAAAGTATCACCTACGACACAGGTGCATAATTTCCCCATCCTTGGCTCACCTGCAAGAGGATATCTCTGTTTCGTTAAAAATGAAACCTTTGTTATTGTGCAATTCATCATATTAATTTTGTTTAGAGCAGTATTTACCTTCTGTGAATTCCTGCTGCAACAGAGAGAGAGAAGTTAAGAAATTAATTATTAGTATAGTATTCGATTCTACATTGTGCTGAACATGGATTTCTAAACCGATATTTAACTAGGCAAGTCAGTTAAAGGTCCAATGCAGCAGTTGTTTTTTATCTCAATATCAAATAATTTCTGGGTAACAATTAAGTACCTTATTGTGATTGTTTTCAATTAAAATGGTCAAAAATAAACAAAAATAGCTTCTTAGCAAAGAGCTATTTCTCAAGCAAGAATTTTGCTAGGACTGTCTGGGAGTGGTCTGAGTGGGGAGGTGAAAACTGAAAACTAACTGTTATAGGCAGAGAGGTTTGGTACTCTCATTCTTATTGGTCTATTAACTACTTTACCACCTGGTGATGTCACCAGGCAAGCCAAAACTCCATCCCACCAAAACAGGCGGAAATTTCAGGCTGCCTTTTCAAACAGCTCTTACACTAAAAGGGCATTATCATAATTTTCACAAATTCTTAAATGACGAGGGGCAAGTGCGGTGCTAAATAACTCAAAGTGGACTATACGTTGTAACTATACCTTTGGTTGTACGTTTAGCCTCTTCAGAATCATACCGACTGCTTCTTTATTGCGAGGACAGTCCAGAAGTCCTCTGTGATTAAATAGACAGTCCACTGTGAGTATCACCTCACCCCTGGTCACTAGTCTGCTGCTGTCAGGTATAGTGGAGTCTGGGTTGAAAGTGTCATGCAGCACCACCAGAACGACAGGTTTACCAGCTGTCAAGAGAGTGAGGGATGAACAAAGTTAGTTTAAGAACTCTAACAAATAAAGCATGTATTCAGGTAATTAGCCTCTTGATACATACCTAGGTATTCTGAGACCACCTCCAGTTGTATATCAAGATCAAGAGGTCCAAGGTAACTGACGATAGGACAGATCATCATGATGACATCACTCTCCGCTACTGACACTTCAGTACAGTTTCCTCGGACAATGAGTTGTCTTATCAAGTCCTTATCAGAATTGAAAGTATCACCTACGACACAGGTGCATAATTTCCCCATCCTTGGCTCACCTGCAAGAGGATATCTCTGTTTCGTTAAAAATGAAACCTTTGTTATTGTGCAATTCATCATATTAATTTTGTTTAGAGCAGTATTTACCTTCTGTGAATTCCTGCTGCAACAGAGAGAGAGAAGTTAAGAAATTAATTATTAGTATAGTATTCGATTCTACATTGTGCTGAACATGGATTTCTAAACCGATATTTAACTAGGCAAGTCAGTTAAAGGTCCAATGCAGCAGTTGTTTTTTATCTCAATATCAAATAATTTCTGGGTAACAATTAAGTACCTTATTGTGATTGTTTTCAATTAAAATGGTCAAAAATAAACAAAAATAGCTTCTTAGCAAAGAGCTATTTCTCAAGCAAGAATTTTGCTAGGACTGTCTGGGAGTGGTCTGAGTGGGGAGGTGAAAACTGAAAACTAACTGTTATAGGCAGAGAGGTTTGGTACTCTCATTCTTATTGGTCTATTAACTACTTTACCACCTGGTGATGTCACCAGGCAAGCCAAAACTCCATCCCACCAAAACAGGCGGAAATTTCAGGCTGCCTTTTCAAACAGCTCTTACACTAAAAGGGCATTATCATAATTTTCACAAATTCTTAAATGACGAGGGGCAAGTGCGGTGCTAAATAACTCAAAGTGGACTATACGTTGTAACTATACCTTTGGTTGTACGTTTAGCCTCTTCAGAATCATACCGACTGCTTCTTTATTGCGAGGACAGTCCAGAAGTCCTCTGTGATTAAATAGACAGTCCACTGTGAGTATCACCTCACCCCTGGTCACTAGTCTGCTGCTGTCAGGTATAGTGGAGTCTGGGTTGAAAGTGTCATGCAGCACCACCAGAACGACAGGTTTACCAGCTGTCAAGAGAGTGAGGGATGAACAAAGTTAGTTTAAGAACTCTAACAAATAAAGCATGTATTCAGGTAATTAGCCTCTTGATACATACCTAGGTATTCTGAGACCACCTCCAGTTGTATATCAAGATCAAGAGGCCCAAGGTGACTGACGATAGGACAGATCATCATGATGACATCACTCTCCGCTACTGACACTTCAGTACAGTTTCCTCGGACAATGAGTTGTCTTATCAAGTCCTTATCAGAATTGAAAGTATCACCTACGACACAGGTGCATAATTTCCCCATCCTTGACTTACCTGCAAGAGGATATCTGTTTTATTAAACAATTATTTTTTACTTCATGACCTTGCTTTCTGGCGCTGACAGAGTTGACTATATGTGAAGGTGTGTCCTGTTGGGCTCCATTTTTACAGGAAACTATGTTATTTAACAGTTTGAGACTCAACAACAATCCCATGTCTGCTCCAAATCTATAAGCCTATGACATAGATCTACTGACTAAACTGTGGTTTGTATATACGACATTAATACAAGAAAAGCAACCAATAACTCCTGAGACAGTGACGTGTTGACTTACTATGAACACCAGCCTCTGCCATTTTGCCTGCATAAAAAAAGTTGGAAACCATAAC